>NC_142092.1:74698120-74975735 GCF_054644295.1 Miniopterus natalensis
TCTCTCTAACCCTAGCCCTCAACATAACCCTAACCCTAGGTCCCATCCAGACCCGAACCGTCTCTCTAACCCTAGCCCTCAACATAACCCTAACCCTAGGTCCCATCCAGACCCGAACCGTCTCTCTAACCCTAGCCCTCAACATAACCCTAACCCTAGGTCCCATCCAGACCCGAACCGTCTCTCTAACCCTAGCCCTCAACATAACCCTAACCCTAGGTCCCATCCAGACCCGAACCGTCTCTCTAACCCTAGCCCTCAACATAACCCTAACCCTAGGTCCCATCCAGACCCGAACCGTCTCTCTAACCCTAGCCCTCAACATAACCCTAACCCTAGGTCCCATCCAGACCCGAACCGTCTCTCTAACCCTAGCCCTCAACATAACCCTAACCCTAGGTCCCATCCACACCCGAACCGTCTCTCTAACCCTAGCCCTCAACATAACCCTAACCCTAGGTCCCATCCAGCACCCGAACCGTCTCTCTAACCCTAGCCCTCAACATAACCCTAACCCTAGGTCCCATCCAGACCCGAACCGTCTCTCTAACCCTAGCCCTCAACATAACCCTAACCTTAGGTCCCATCCAGACCCGAACCGTCTCTCTAACCCTAGCCCTCAACATAACCCTAACCCTAGGTCCCATCCAGACCCGAACCGTCTCTCTAACCCTAGCCCTCAACATAACCCTAACCCTAGGTCCCATCCAGACCCGAACCGTCTCTCTAACCCTAGCCCTCAACATAACCCTAACCCTAGGTCCCATCCAGACCCGAACCGTCTCTCTAACCCTAGCCCTCAACATAACCCTAACCCTAGGTCCCATCCAGACCCGAACCGTCTCTCTAACCCTAGCCCTCAACATAACCCTAACCCTAGGTCCCATCCAGACCCGAACCGTCTCTCTAACCCTAGCCCTCAACATAACCCTAACCCTAGGTCCCATCCAGACCCGAACCGTCTCTCTAACCCTAGCCCTCAACATAACCCTAACCCTAGGTCCAATCCAGACCCGAACCGTCTCTCTAACCCTAGCTCTCAACATAACCCTAACCCTAGGTCCCATCCAGACCCGAACCGTCTCTCTAACCCTAGCCCTCAACATAACCCTAACCCTAGGTCCCATCCAGACCCGAACCGTCTCTCTAACCCTAGCCCTCAACATAACCCTAACCCTAGGTCCCATCCAGACCCGAACCGTCTCTCTAACCCTAGCCCTCAACATAACCCTAACCCTAGGTCCCATCCAGACCTGAACCGTCTCTCTAACCCTAGCCCTCAACATAACCCTAACCCTAGGTCCCATCCAGACCCGAACCGTCTCTCTAACCCTAGCCCTCAACATAACCCTAACCCTAGGTCCCATCCAGACCCGAACCGTCTCTCTAACCCTAGCCCTAAACATAGCCCTAACCCTAGGTCCCATCTGAACCGGAACCGTCTCTCTAACCCTAGCCCTCAACATTACCCTAATCCTAGGTCCCATCCAGACCCGAACCGGCTCTCTAACCCTAGCCCTCCACATAACCCTAACCCTAGGTCCCATCCAGACCCGAACCGTCTTTCTAACACTAGCCCTCAACATAACCCTAACCCTAGGTCCCATCCAGACCCGAACCGTCTCTCTAACCCTAGCCCTCAACATAACCCTAACCTTGGTCCCATCCAGAACCGAACCGTCTCTCTAACCCTAGCCCTCAACATAACCCTAACCCTAGGTCCCATCCAGACCCGAACCGTCTCTCTAACCCTAGCCCTCAACATAACCCTAACCCTAGGTCCCATCCAGACCCGAACCGTCTCTCTAACCCTAGCCCTCAACATAACCCTAACCCTAGGTCCCATCCAGACCCGAACCGTCTCTCTAACCCTAGCCCTCAACATAACCCTAACCCTAGGTCCCATCCAGACCCGAACCGTCTCTCTAACCCTAGCCCTCAACATAACCCTAACCCTAGGTCCCATCCAGACCCGAACCGTCTCTCTAACCCTAGCCCTCAACATAACCCTAACCCTAGGTCCCATCCAGACCCGAACCGTCTCTCTAACCCTAGCCCTCAACATAACCCTAACCCTAGGTCCCATCCAGACCTGAACCGTCTCTCTAACCCTAGCCCTCAACATAACCCTAACCCTAGGTCCCATCCAGACCCGAACCGTCTCTCTAACCCTAGCCCTCAACATAACCCTAACCCTAGGTCCAATCCAGACCCGAACCGTCTCTCTAACCCTAGCTCTCAACATAACCCTAACCCTAGGTCCCATCCAGACCCGAACCGTCTCTCTAACCCTAGCCCTCAACATAACCCTAACCCTAGGTCCCATCCAGACCCGAACCGTCTCTCTAACCCTAGCCCTCAACATAACCCTAACCCTAGGTCCCATCCACACCCGAACCGTCTCTCTAACCTAGCCCTCAACATAACCCTAACCCTAGGCCCATCCACACCCGAACCGTCTCTCTAACCCTAGCCCTCAACATAACCCTAACCCTAGGTCCCATCCAGACCCGAACCGTCTCTCTAACCCTAGCCCTGAACATAACCCTAACCCTAGGTCCCATCCAGACCCGAACCGTCTCTCTTACCCTAGCCCTCACATAACCCTAACCCTAGGTCCATCCAGACCCGAACCGTCTCTCTAACCCTAGCCCTCAACATAACCCTAACCCTAGGTCCCATCTGAACCGGAACCGTCTCTCTAACCCTAGCTGTCAACCTTACCCTAACCCTAGGTCCCATCCAGACCCGAACCGGCTCTCTAACCCTAGCCCTCAACATAACCCTAACCCTAGGTCCCATCCAGACCCGAACCGTCTCTCTAACCCTAGCCCTCAACATAACCCAAACCCTAGGTCCCATCCAGACCCGAACCGTCTCTCTAACCCTAGCCCTCAACATAACCCTAACCCTAGGTCCCATCCAGACCCGAACCGTCTCCCTAACCCTAGCCCTCAACATAACCCTAACCTTAGGTCCCATCCAGACCCGAACCGTCTCTCTAACCCTAGCCCTCAACATAACCCTAACCCTAGGTCCCATCCAGACCCGAACCGTCTCTCTAACCCTAGCCCTCAACATAACCCTAACCCTAGGTCCCATCCAGACCCGAACCGTCTCTCTAACCCTAGCCCTCAACATACCCTAACCCTAGGTCCCATCCAGACCCGAACCGTCTCTCTAACCCTAGCCCTCAACATCACCCTAACCCTAGGTCCCATCCAGACCCGAACCGTCTCTCTAACCCTAGCCCTCAACATCACCCTAACCCTAGGTCCCATCCAGACCCGAACCGTCTCTCTAACCCTAGCCCTCAACATAACCCTAACCCTAGGTCCCATCCAGACCCGAACCGTCTCTCTAACCCTAGCCCTCAACATAAACCTAACCCTAGGTCCCATCCAGACCCGAACCGTCTCTCTAACCCTAGCCCTCAACATAACCCTAACCCTAGGTCCCATCCAGACCCGAACCGTCTCTCTAACCCTAGCCCTCAACATTACCCTAACCCTAGGTCCCATCCAGACCCGAACCGTCTCTCTAACCCTAGCCCTCAACATCACCCTAACCCTAGGTCCCATCCAGACCCGAACCGTCTCTCTAACCTAGCCCTCAACATAACCCTAACCCTAGGTCCCATCCAGACCCGAACCGTCTCTCTAACCCTAGCCCTCAACATAAACCTAACCCTAGGTCCCATCCAGACCCGAACCGTCTCTCTAACCCTAGCCCTCAACATAACCCTAACCCTAGGTCCCATCCAGACCCGAACCGTCTCTCTAACCCTAGCCCTCAACATAACCCTAACTCTAGGTCCGATCTGAACCGGAACCGTCTCTCTAACCCTAGCCTCAACATAACCCTAACGCTAGGTCCCATCCAGACCCGAACCGTCTCTCTAACACTAGCCCTCAACATAACCCTAACACTAGGTCCCATCCAGACCCGAACAGTCTCTCTAACCCTAGCCCTCAACATAACCCTATCCCTAGGTCCCATCCAGACCCGAACCGTCTCTCTAACCCTAGCCCTCAACATAACCCTAACCCTAGGTCCCATCCAGACCGGAACCGTCTCTCTTACCCTAGCCCTCAACATAACCCTAACCCTAGGTCTCATCCAGACCCGAACCGTCTCTCTAACCCTAGCCCTCAACATAACCCTAACCCTAGGTCCCATCTGAACCGGAACCGTCTCTCTAACCCTAGCTGTCAAACTTACCCTAACCCTAGGTCCCATCCAGACCCGAACCGGCTCTCTAACCCTAGCCCTCAACATAACCCTAACCCTAGGTCCCATCCAGACCCGAACCGTCTCTCTAACCCTAGCCCTCAACATAACCCTAACCGTAGGTCCCATCCAGACCCGAACCGTCTCTCTAACCCTAGCCCTCAACATAACCTTAACCCTAGGTCCCATCTAGACCCGAACCGTGTCTCTAACCCTAGCCCTCAACATAACCCTAACCCTAGGTCCCATCCAGACCCGAACCGTCTCTCTAACCCTAGCCCTCAACATAACCCTAACCCTAGGTCCCATCCAGACCCGAACCGTCTCTCTAACCCTAGCCCTCAACATAACCCTAACCCTAGGTCCCATCCAGACCCGAACCGTCTCTCTAACCCTAGCCCTCAACATAACCCTAACCCTAGGTCCCATCCAGACGCGAACCGTCTCTCTAACCCTAGCCCTCAACATAACCCTAACCCTAGGTCCCATCCAGACCCGAACCGTCTCTCTAACCCTAGCCCTCAACATAACCCTAAACCTAGGTCCCATCCAGACCCGAACCGTCTCTCTAACCCTAGCCCTCAACATAACCCTAACCCTAGGTCCCATCCAGACCCGAACCGTCTCTCTAACCCTAGCCCTCAACATAACCCTAACCCTAGGTCCCACCCAGACCCGAACCGTTTCTCTAACCCTAGCCCTCAACATAACCCTAACCCTAGGTCCCATCCAGACCCGAACCGTCTCTCTAACGCTAGCCCTCAACATAACCCTATCCCTAGGTCCCATCCAGACCCGAACCGTCTCTCTAACCCTAGCCCTCAACATAACCCTAACCCTAGGTCCCATCCAGACCCGAACCGTCTCTCTAACCCTAGCCCTCAACATAACCCTAACCCTAGGTCCCATCCAGACCCGAACCGTCTCTCTAACCTAGCCTCAACATAACCCTAACCCTAGGTCCCATCCAGACCCGAACCGTCTCTCTAACCCTAGCCCTCAACATAACCCTAACCCTAGGTCCCATCCAGACCCGAACCGTCTCTCTAACCCTAGCCCTCAACATAACCCTAACCCTAGGTCCCATCCAGACCCGAACCGTCTCTCTAACCCTAGCCCTCAACATAACCCTAACCCTAGGTCCCATCCAGACCCGAACCGTCTCTCTAACCCTAGCCCTCAACATAACCCTAACCTAGGTCCCATCCAGACCCGAACCGTCTCTCTAACCCTAGCCCTCAACATAACCCTAACCCTAGGTCCCTTCCAGACCCGAACCGTCTCTCTAACCCTAGCCCTCAACATAACCCTAACCCTAGGTCCCATCCAGACCCGAACCGTCTCTCTAACCCTAGCCCTCAACATAACCCTAACCCTAGGCCCCATCTGAACCGGAACCGTCTCTCTAACCCTAGCCCTCAACATTACCCTAACCCTAGGTCCCATCCAGACCCGAACCGTCTCTCTAACCCCAGCCCTCAACATAACCCTAACCCTAGGTCCCATCCAGACCCGAACCGTCTCTCTAACCCTAGCCCTCAACATAACCCTAACCCTAGGTCCCATCCAGACCCGAACCGTCTCTCTAACCCTAGCCCTCAACATAACCCTAACCCTAGGTCCCATCCAGACCCGAACCGTCTCTCTAACCCTAGCCCTCAACATAACCCTAACCCTAGGTCCCATCCAGACCCGAACAGTCTCTCTAACCCTAGCCCTCAACATAACCCTATCCCTAGGTCCCATCCAGACCCGAACCGTCTCTCTAACCCTAGCCCTCAACATAACCCTAACCTAGGTCCCATCCAGACCGGAACCGTCTCTCTTACCCTAGCCCTCAACATAACCCTAACCCTAGGTCTCATCCAGACCCGAACCGTCTCTCTAACCCTAGCCCTCAACATAACCCTAACCCTAGGTCCCATCTGAACCGGAACCGTCTCTCTAACCCTAGCTGTCAAACTTACCCTAACCCTAGGTCCCATCCAGACCCGAACCGGCTCTCTAACCCTAGCCCTCAACATAACCCTAACCCTAGGTCCCATCCAGACCCGAACCGTCTCTCTAACCCTAGCCCTCAACATAACCCTAACCGTAGGTCCCATCCAGACCCGAACCGTCTCTCTAACCCTAGCCCTCAACATAACCTTAACCCTAGGTCCCATCTAGACCCGAACCGTGTCTCTAACCCTAGCCCTCAACATAACCCTAACCCTAGGTCCCATCCAGACCCGAACCGTCTCTCTAACCCTAGCCCTCAACATAACCCTAACCCTAGGTCCCATCCAGACCCGAACCGTCTCTCTAACCCTAGCCCTCAACATAACCCTAACCCTAGGTCCCATCCAGACCCGAACCGTCTCTCTAACCCTAGCCCTCAACATAACCCTAACCCTAGGTCCCATCCAGACGCGAACCGTCTCTCTAACCCTAGCCCTCAACATAACCCTAACCCTAGGTCCCATCCAGACCCGAACCGTCTCTCTAACCCTAGCCCTCAACATAACCCTAAACCTAGGTCCCATCCAGACCCGAACCGTCTCTCTAACCCTAGCCCTCAACATAACCCTAACCCTAGGTCCCATCCAGACCCGAACCGTCTCTCTAACCCTAGCCCTCAACATAACCCTAACCCTAGGTCCCACCAGACCCGAACCGTTTCTCTAACCCTAGCCCTCAACATAACCCTAACCCTAGGTCCCATCCAGACCCGAACCGTCTCTCTAACGCTAGCCCTCAACATAACCCTAACCCTAGGTCCCATCCAGACCCGAACCGTCTCTCTAACCCTAGCCCTCAACATAACCCTAACCCTAGGTCCCATCCAGACCCGAACCGTCTCTCTAACCCTAGCCCTCAACATAACCCTAACCCTAGGTCCCATCCAGACCCGAACCGTCTCTCTAACCCTAGCCCTCAACATAACCCTAACCCTAGGTCCCATCCAGACCCGAACCGTCTCTCTAACCCTAGCCCTCAACATAACCCTAACCCTAGGTCCCATCCAGACCCGAACCGTCTCTCTAACGCTAGCCCTCAACATAACCCTATCCTAGGTCCCATCCAGACCCGAACCGTCTCTCTAACCCTAGCCCTCAACATAACCCTAACCCTAGGTCCCATCCAGACCCGAACCGTCTCTCTAACCCTAGCCTCAACATAACCCTAACCCTAGGTCCCATCCAGACCCGAACCGTCTCTCTAACCCTAGCCCTCAACATAACCCTAACCCTAGGTCCCATCCAGACCCGAACCGTCTCTCTAACCCTAGCCCTCAACATAACCCTAACCCTAGGTCCCATCCAGACCCGAACCGTCTCTCTAACCCTAGCCCTCAACATAACCCTAACCCTAGGTCCCATCCAGACCCGAACCGTCTCTCTAACCCTAGCCCTCAACATAACCCTAACCCTAGGTCCCACAGACCCGAACCGTCTCTCTAACCCTAGCCCTCAACATAACCCTAACCCTAGGTCCCATCCAGACCCGAACCGTCTCTCTAACCCTAGCCCTCAACATAACCCTAACCCTAGGTCCCTTCCAGACCCGAACCGTCTCTCTAACCCTAACCCTCAACATAACCCTAACCCTAGGTCCCATCCAGACCCGAACCGTCTCTCTAACCCTAGCCCTCAACATAACCCTAACCCTAGGTCCGATGTGAACCGGAACCGTCTCTCTAACCCTAGCCCTCAACATAACCCTAACCCTAGGTCCCATCCAGACCCGAACCGTCTCTCTAACCCTAGCCCTCAACATAACCCTAACCCTAGGTCCCATCCAGACCCGAACCGTCTCTCTAACACTAGCCCTCAACATAACCCTAACCCTAGGTCCCATCCAGACCCGAACCGTCTCTCTAACCCTAGCCCTCAACATAACCCTAACCCTAGGTCCCATCCAGACCCGAACCGTCTCTCTAACCCTAGCCCTAAACATAACCCTAACCCTAGGTCCCATCCAGACCCGAACCGTCTCTCTAACCCTAGCCCTCAACATAACCCTAACCCTAGGTCCCATCCAGACCCGAACCGTCTCTCTAACCCTAGCCCTCAACATCACCCTAACCCTAGGTCCCATCCAGACCCGAACCGTCTCTCTAACCCTAGCCCTCAACATAACCCTAACCCTAGGTCCCTTCCAGACCCGAACCGTCTCTCTAACCCTAGCCGTCAACATAACCCTAACCCTAGGTCCCATCCAGACCCGAACCGTCTCTCTAACCCTAGCCCTCAACATAACCCTAACCCTAGGCCCCATCTGAACCGGAACCGTCTCTCTAACCCTAGCCCTCAACATTACCCTAACCCTAGGTCCCATCCAGACCCGAACCGTCTCTCTAACCCCAGCCCTCAACATAACCCTAACCCTAGGTCCCATCCAGACCCGAACCGTCTCTCTAACCCTAGCTCTCAACATAACCCTAACCCTAGGTCCCATCCAGACCCGAACCGTCTCTCTAACCCTAGCCCTCCACATAACCCTAACCCTAGGTCCGATCTACACCGGAACCGTCTCTCTAACCCTAGCCCTCAACATAACCCTAACCCTAGGTCCCATCCAGACCCGAACCGTCTCTCTAACCCTAGCCCTCAACATAACCCTAACCCTAGGTCCCATCCAGACCCGAACCGTCTCTCTAACCCTAGCCCTCAACATAACCCTAACTCTAGGTCCGATCTGAACCGGAACCGTCTCTCTAACCCTAGCCCTCCACATAACCCTAACCCAAGGTCCCATCCAGACCCGAACCGTTTCTCTAACCCTAGCCCTCAACATAACCCTAACCCTAGGTACCATCCAGACCCGAACCGTCTCTCTAACCCTAGCCCTCAACATAACCCTAACTCTAGGTCCGATCTGAACCGGAACCGTCTCTCTAACCCTAGCCCTCAACATAACCCTAACCCTAGGTCCCATCCAGACCCGAACCGTCTCTCTAACACTAGCCCTCAACATAACCCTAACACTAGGTCCCATCCAGACCCGACCGTCTCTCTAACCCTAGCCCTCAACATAACCCTAACCCTAGGTCCCATCCAGACCCGAACCGTCTCTCTAACCCTAGCCCTCAACATAACCCTAACCCTAGGTCCCATCCAGACCCGAACCGTCTCTCTAACCCTAGCCCTCAACATAACCCTAACCCTAGGTCCCATCCAGACCCGAACAGTCTCTCTAACCCTAGCCCTCAACATAACCCTATCCCTAGGTCCCATCCAGACCCGAACCGTCTCTCTAACCCTAGCCCTCAACATAACCCTAACCCTAGGTCCCATCCAGACCGGAACCGTCTCTCTTACCCTAGCCCTCAACATAACCCTAACCCTAGGTCTCATCCAGACCCGAACCGTCTCTCTAACCCTAGCCCTCAACATAACCCTAACCCTAGGTCCCATCTGAACCGGAACCGTCTCTCTAACCCTAGCTGTCAAACTTACCCTAACCCTAGGTCCCATCCAGACCCGAACCGGCTCTCTAACCCTAGCCCTCAACATAACCCTAACCCTAGGTCCCATCCAGACCCGAACCGTCTCTCTAACCCTAGCCCTCAACATAACCCTAACCGTAGGTCCCATCCAGACCCGAACCGTCTCTCTAACCCTAGCCCTCAACATAACCTTAACCCTAGGTCCCATCTAGACCCGAACCGTGTCTCTAACCCTAGCCCTCAACATAACCCTAACCCTAGGTCCCATCCAGACCCGAACCGTCTCTCTAACCCTAGCCCTCAACATAACCCTAACCCTAGGTCCCATCCAGACCCGAACCGTCTCTCTAACCCTAGCCCTCAACATAACCCTAACTCTAGGTCCGATCTGAACCGGAACCGTCTCTCTAACCCTAGCCCTCCACATAACCCTAACCCAAGGTCCCATCCAGACCCGAACCGTTTCTCTAACCCTAGCCCTCAACATAACCCTAACCCTAGGTACCATCCAGACCCGAACCGTCTCTCTAACCCTAGCCCTCAACATAACCCTAACTCTAGGTCCGATCTGAACCGGAACCGTCTCTCTAACCCTAGCCCTCAACATAACCCTAACCCTAGGTCCCATCCAGACCCGAACCGTCTCTCTAACACTAGCCCTCAACATAACCCTAACACTAGGTCCCATCCAGACCCGACCGTCTCTCTAACCCTAGCCCTCAACATAACCCTAACCCTAGGTCCCATCCAGACCCGAACCGTCTCTCTAACCCTAGCCCTCAACATAACCCTAACCCTAGGTCCCATCCAGACCCGAACAGTCTCTCTAACCCTAGCCCTCAACATAACCCTATCCCTAGGTCCCATCCAGACCCGAACCGTCTCTCTAACCCTAGCCCTCAACATAACCCTAACCCAAGGTCCCATCCAGACCCGAACCGTTTCTCTAACCCTAGCCCTCAACATAACCCTAACCCTAGGTACCATCCAGACCCGAACCGTCTCTCTAACCCTAGCCCTCAACATAACCCTAACTCTAGGTCCGATCTGAACCGGAACCGTCTCTCTAACCCTAGCCCTCAACATAACCCTAACCCTAGGTCCCATCCAGACCCGAACCGTCTCTCTAACACTAGCCCTCAACATAACCCTAACACTAGGTCCCATCCAGACCCGACCGTCTCTCTAACCCTAGCCCTCAACATAACCCTAACCCTAGGTCCCATCCAGACCCGAACCGTCTCTCTAACCCTAGCCCTCAACATAACCCTAACCCTAGGTCCCATCCAGACCCGAACAGTCTCTCTAACCCTAGCCCTCAACATAACCCTATCCCTAGGTCCCATCCAGACCCGAACCGTCTCTCTAACCCTAGCCCTCAACATAACCCTAACCCTAGGTCCCATCCAGACCGGAACCGTCTCTCTTACCCTAGCCCTCAACATAACCCTAACCCTAGGTCTCATCCAGACCCGAACCGTCTCTCTAACCCTAGCCCTCAACATAACCCTAACCCTAGGTCCCATCTGAACCGGAACCGTCTCTCTAACCCTAGCTGTCAAACTTACCCTAACCCTAGGTCCCATCCAGACCCGAACCGGCTCTCTAACCCTAGCCCTCAACATAACCCTAACCCTAGGTCCCATCCAGACCCGAACCGTCTCTCTAACCCTAGCCCTCAACATAACCCTAACCGTAGGTCCCATCCAGACCCGAACCGTCTCTCTAACCCTAGCCCTCAACATAACCTTAACCCTAGGTCCCATCTAGACCCGAACCGTGTCTCTAACCCTAGCCCTCAACATAACCCTAACCCTAGGTCCCATCCAGACCCGAACCGTCTCTCTAACCCTAGCCCTCAACATAACCCTAACCCTAGGTCCCATCCAGACCCGAACCGTCTCTCTAACCCTAGCCCTCAACATAACCCTAACCCTAGGTCCCATCCAGAC
Source organism: Miniopterus natalensis (assembly GCF_054644295.1). Taxonomy (NCBI): domain Eukaryota; kingdom Metazoa; phylum Chordata; class Mammalia; order Chiroptera; family Miniopteridae; genus Miniopterus; species Miniopterus natalensis. The sequence goes on from NC_142092.1 coordinate 74,709,734, forward strand.
CCGAACCGTCTCTCTAACCCTAGCCCTCAACATAACCCTAACCCTAGGTCCCATCCAGACGCGAACCGTCTCTCTAACCCTAGCCCTCAACATAACCCTAACCCTAGGTCCCATCCAGACCCGAACCGTCTCTCTAACCCTAGCCCTCAACATAACCCTAAACCTAGGTCCCATCCAGACCCGAACCGTCTCTCTAACCCTAGCCCTCAACATAACCCTAACCCTAGGTCCCATCCAGACCCGAACCGTCTCTCTAACCCTAGCCCTCAACATAACCCTAACCCTAGGTCCCACCCAGACCCGAACCGTTTCTCTAACCCTAGCCCTCAACATAACCCTAACCCTAGGTCCCATCCAGACCCGAACCGTCTCTCTAACGCTAGCCCTCAACATAACCCTATCCCTAGGTCCCATCCAGACCCGAACCGTCTCTCTAACCCTAGCCCTCAACATAACCCTAACCCTAGGTCCCATCCAGACCCGAACCGTCTCTCTAACCCTAGCCCTCAACATAACCCTAACCCTAGGTCCCATCCAGACCCGAACCGTCTCTCTAACCCTAGCCCTCAACATAACCCTAACCCTAGGTCCCATCCAGACCCGAACCGTCTCTCTAACCCTAGCCCTCAACATAACCCTAACCCTAGGTCCCATCCAGACCCGAACCGTCTCTCTAACCCTAGCCCTAAACATAACCCTAACCCTAGGTCCCATCCAGACCCGAACCGTCTCTCTAACCCTAGCCCTCAACATAACCCTAACCCTAGGTCCCATCCAGACCCGAACCGTCTCTCTAACCCTAGCCCTCAACATAACCCTAACCCTAGGTCCCATCCAGACCCGAACCGTCTCTCTAACCCTAGCCCTCAACATAACCCTAACCCTAGGTCCCTTCCAGACCCGAACCGTCTCTCTAACCCTAGCCCTCAACATAACCCTAACCCTAGGTCCCATCCAGACCCGAACCGTCTCTCTAACCCTAGCCCTCAACATAACCCTAACCCTAGGCCCCATCTGAACCGGAACCGTCTCTCTAACCCTAGCCCTCAACATTACCCTAACCCTAGGTCCCATCCAGACCCGAACCGTCTCTCTAACCCCAGCCCTCAACATAACCCTAACCCTAGGTCCCATCCAGACCCGAACCGTCTCTCTAACCCTAGCCCTCAACATAACCCTAACCCTAGGTCCCATCCAGACCCGAACCGTCTCTCTAACCCTAGCCCTCAACATAACCCTAACCCTAGGTCCCATCCAGACCCGAACCGTCTCTCTAACCCTAGCCCTCAACATAACCCTAACCCTAGGTCCCATCCAGACCCGAACCGTCTCTCTAAACCTAGCCCTCAACATAACCCTAACCCTAGGTCCCATCCAGACCCGAACCGTCTCTCTAACCCTAGCCCTCAACATAACCCTAACCCTAGGTCCCATCCAGACCCGAACCGTCTCTCTAACCCTAGCCCTCAACATAACCCTAACCCTAGGTCCCATCCAGACCCGAACCGTCTCTCTAACCCTAGCCCTCAACATAACCCTAAACCTAGGTCCCATCCAGACCCGAACCGTCTCTCTAAACCTAGCCCTCAACATAACCCTAACCCTAGGTCCCATCCAGACCCGAACAGTCTCTCTAACCCTAGCCCTCAACATAACCCTAACCCTAGGTCCCATCTGAACCCGAACCGTCTCTCTAACCCTAGCCCTCAACATAACCCTAACCCTAGGACCCATCCAGACCGGAACCGTCTCTCTAACCCTAGCCCTCAACATAACCCTAACCCTAGGTCCCATCCAGACCCGAACCGTCTCTCTAACCCTAGCCCTCAACATAACCCTAACCCTAGGTCCCATCCAGACCCGAACCGTCTCTCTAACCCTAGCCCTCAACATAACCCTAACCCTAGGTCCCATCCAGACAATAACCGTCCATCTAACCCTAGCCCTCAACATAACCCTAACCCTAGGTCCCATCAAGACCCGAACCGTCTCTCTAACCCTAGCCCTCAACATAACCCTAACCCTAGGTCCGATGTGAACCGGAACCGTCTCTCTAACCCTAGCCCTCAACATAACCCTAACCCTAGGTCCCATCCAGACCCGAACCGTCTCTCTAACCCTAGCCCTCAACATAACCCTAACCCTAGGTCCCATCCAGACCCGAACCGTCTCTCTAACCCTAGCCCTCAACATAACCCTAACCCTAGGTCCCATCCAGACCCGAACCGTCTCTCTAACCCTAGCCCTCAACATAACCCTAACCCTAGGTCCCATCCAGACCCGAACCGTCTCTCTAACCCTAGCCCTCAACATAACCCTAACCCTAGGTCCCATCCAGACCCGAACCGTCTCTCTAACCCTAGCCCTCAACATAACCCTAACTCTAAGTCCGATCTGAACCGGAACCGTCTCTCTAACCCTAGCCCTCAACATAACCCTAACCCAAGGTCCCATCCAGACCGGAACCGTCTCTCTAACCCTAGCCCTCAACATAACCCTAACCCTAGGTCCCATCCAGACCCGAACCGTCTCTCTAACCCTAGCCCTCAACATAACCCTAACCCTAGGTCCCATCCAGACCCGAACCGTCTCTCTAACCCTAGCCCTCAACATAACCCTAACCCTAGGTCCAATCCAGACCCGAACCGTCTCTCTAACCCTAGCCCTCAACATAACCCTAACCCTAGGTCCCATGCAGACCCGAACCGTCTCTCTAACCCTAGCCCTCAACATAACCCTAACCCTAGGTCCCATCCAGACAATAACCGTCCATCTAACCCTAGCCCTCAACATAACCCTAACCCTAGGTCCCATCAAGACCCGAACCGTCTCTCTAACCCTAGCCCTCAACATAACCCTAACCCTAGGTCCGATGTGAACCGGAACCGTCTCTCTAACCCTAGCCCTCAACATAACCCTAACCCTAGGTCCCATCCAGACCCGAACCGTCTCTCTAACCCTAGCCCTCAACATAACCCTAACCCTAGGTCCCATCCAGACCCGAACCGTCTCTCTAACCCTAGCCCTCAACATAACCCTAACCCTAGGTCCCATCCAGACCCGAACCGTCTCTCTAACCCTAGCCCTCAACATAACCCTAACCCTAGGTCCCATCCAGACCCGAACCGTCTCTCTAACCCTAGCCCTCAACATAACCCTAACCCTAGGTCCCATCCAGACCCGAACCGTCTCTCTAAACCTAGCCCTCAACATAACCCTAACCCTAGGTCCCATCCAGACCCGAACCGTCTCTCTAACCCTAGCTCTCAACATAACCCTAACCCTAGGTCCCATCCAGACCCGAACCGTCTCTCTAACCCTAGCCCTCCACATAACCCTAACCCTAGGTCCGATCTAAACCGGAACCGTCTCTCTAACCCTAGCCCTCAACATAACCCTAACCCTAGTTCCCATCCAGACCCGAACCGTCTCTCTAACCCTAGCCCTCAACATAACCCTAACCCTAGGTCCCATCCAGACCCGAACCGTCTCTCTAACCCTAGCCCTCAACATAACCCTAACTCTAAGTCCGATCTGAACCGGAACCGTCTCTCTAACCCTAGCCCTCAACATAACCCTAACCCAAGGTCCCATCCAGACCCGAACCGTCTCTCTAACCCTAGCCCTCAACATAACCCTAACCCTAGGTCCCATCCAGACCCGAACCGTCTCTCTAACCCTAGCCCTCAACATAACCCTAACTCTAGGTCCCATCTGAACCGGAACCGTCTCTCTAACCCTAGCCCTCAACATAACCCTAACCCTAGGTCCCATCCAGACCCGAACCGTCTCTCTAACCCTAGCCCTCAACATAACCCTAACACTAGGTCCCATCCAGACCCGAACCATCTCTCTAACCCTAGCCCTCAACATAACCCTAACCCTAGGTCCCATCCAGACCCGAACCGTCTCTCTAACCCTAGCCCTCAACATAACCCTAACCCTAGGTCCCATCCAGACCCGAACCGTCTCTCTAACCCTAGCCCTCAACATAACCCTAACCCTAGGTCCCATCCAGACCCGAACAGTCTCTCTAACCCTAGCCCTCAACATAACCCTATGCCTAGGTCCCATCCAGACCCAAACCGTCTCTCTAACCCTAGTCCTCAACATAACCCTAACCCTAGGTCCCATCCAGACCCGAACCGTCTCTCTAACACTAGCCCTCAACATAACCCTAACCCTAGGTCCCATCCAGACCCGAACCGTCTCTCTAACCCTAGCCCTCAACATAACCCTAACCCTAGGTCCCATCCAGACCCGAACCGTCTCTCTAACCCTAGCCCTAAACATAACCCTAACCCTAAGTCCCATCCAGACCCGAACCGTCTCTCTAACCCTAGCCCTCAACATAACCCTAACCCTAGGTCCCATCCAGACCCGAACCGTCTCTCTAACCCTAGCCCTCAACATCACCCTAACCCTAGGTCCCATCCAGACCCGAACCGTCTCTCTAACCCTAGCCCTCAACATAACCCTAACCCTAGGTCCCTTCCAGACCCGAACCGTCTCTCTAACCCTAGCCGTCAACATAACCCTAACCCTAGGTCCCATCCAGACCCGAACCGTCTCTCTAACCCTAGCCCTCAACATAACCCTAACCCTAGGCCCCATCTGAACCGGAACCGTCTCTCTAACCCTAGCCCTCAACATTACCCTAACCCTAGGTCCCATCCAGACCCGAACCGTCTCTCTAACCCCAGCCCTCAACATAACCCTAACCCTAGGTCCCATCCAGACCCGAACCGTCTCTCTAACCCTAGCTCTCAACATAACCCTAACCCTAGGTCCCATCCAGACCCGAACCGTCTCTCTAACCCTAGCCCTCCACATAACCCTAACCCTAGGTCCGATCTAAACCGGAACCGTCTCTCTAACCCTAGCCCTCAACATAACCCTAACCCTAGGTCCCATCCAGACCCGAACCGTCTCTCTAACCCTAGCCCTCAACATAACCCTAACCCTAGGTCCCATCCAGACCCGAACCGTCTCTCTAACCCTAGCCCTCAACATAACCCTAACTCTAGGTCCGATCTGAACCGGAACCGTCTCTCTAACCCTAGCCCTCAACATAACCCTAACCCAAGGTCCCATCCAGACCCGAACCGTTTCTCTAACCCTAGCCCTCAACATAACCCTAACCCTAGGTACCATCCAGACCCGAACCGTCTCTCTAACCCTAGCCCTCAACATAACCCTAACTCTAGGTCCGATCTGAACCGGAACCGTCTCTCTAACCCTAGCCCTCAACATAACCCTAACCCTAGGTCCCATCCAGACCCGAACCGTCTCTCTAACACTAGCCCTCAACATAACCCTAACACTAGGTCCCATCCAGACCCGACCGTCTCTCTAACCCTAGCCCTCAACATAACCCTAACCCTAGGTCCCATCCAGACCCGAACCGTCTCTCTAACCCTAGCCCTCAACATAACCCTAACCCTAGGTCCCATCCAGACCCGAACCGTCTCTCTAACCCTAGCCCTCAACATAACCCTAACCCTAGGTCCCATCTAGACCCGAACAGTCTCTCTAACCCTAGCCCTCAACATAACCCTATCCCTAGGTCCCATCCAGACCCGAACCGTCTCTCTAACCCTAGCCCTCAACATAACCCTAACCCTAGGTCCCATCCAGACCGGAACCGTCTCTCTTACCCTAGCCCTCAACATAACCCTAACCCTAGGTCTCATCCAGACCCGAACCGTCTCTCTAACCCTAGCCCTCAACATAACCCTAACCCTAGGTCCCATCTGAACCGGAACCGTCTCTCTAACCCTAGCTGTCAAACTTACCCTAACCCTAGGTCCCATCCAGACCCGAACCGGCTCTCTAACCCTAGCCCTCAACATAACCCTAACCCTAGGTCCCATCCAGACCCGAACCGTCTCTCTAACCCTAGCCCTCAACATAACCCTAACCCTAGGTCCCATCCAGACCCGAACCGTCTCTCTAACCCTAGCCCTCAACATAACCCTAACCCTAGGTCCCATCCAGACCCGAACAGTCTCTCTAACCCTAGCCCTCAACATAACCCTATGCCTAGGTCCCATCCAGACCCGAACCGTCTCTCTAACCCTAGCCCTCAACATAACCCTAACCCTAGGTCCCATCCAGACCCGAACCGTCTCTCTAACACTAGCCCTCAACATAACCCTAACCCTAGGTCCCATCCACCCGAACCGTCTCTCTAACCCTAGCCCTCAACATAACCCTAACTCTAAGTCCGATCTGAACCGGAACCGTCTCTCTAACCCTAGCCCTCAACATAACCCTAACCCAAGGTCCCATCCAGACCCGAACCGTCTCTCTAACCCTAGCCCTCAACATAACCCTAACCCTAGGTCCCATCCAGACCCGAACCGTCTCTCTAACCCTAGCCCTCAACATAACCCTAACTCTAGGTCCCATCTGAACCGGAACCGTCTCTCTAACCCTAGCCCTCAACATAACCCTAACCCTAGGTCCCATCCAGACCCGAACCGTCTCTCTAACCCTAGCCCTCAACATAACCCTAACACTAGGTCCCATCCAGACCCGAACCGTCTCTCTAACCCTAGCCCTCAACATAACCCTAACCCTAGGTCCCATCCAGACCCGAACCGTCTCTCTAACCCTAGCCCTCAACATAACCCTAACCCTAGGTCCCATCCAGACCCGAACCGTCTCTCTAACCCTAGCCCTCAACATAACCCTAACCCTAGGTCCCATCCAGACCCGAACAGTCTCTCTAACCCTAGCCCTCAACATAACCCTATGCCTAGGTCCCATCCAGACCCGAACCGTCTCTCTAACCCTAGCCCTCAACATAACCCTAACCCTAGGTCCCATCCAGACCCGAACCGTCTCTCTAACACTAGCCCTCAACATAACCCTAACCCTAGGTCCCATCCAGACCCGAACCGTCTCTCTAACCCTAGCCCTCAACATAACCCTAACCCTAGGTCCCATCCAGACCCGAACCGTCTCTCTAACCCTAGCCCTAAACATAACCCTAACCCTAGGTCCCATCCAGACCCGAACCGTCTCTCTAACCCTAGCCCTCAACATAACCCTAACCCTAGGTCCCATCCAGACCCGAACCGTCTCTCTAACCCTAGCCCTCAACATCACCCTAACCCTAGGTCCCATCCAGACCCGAACCGTCTCTCTAACCCTAGCCCTCAACATAACCCTAACCCTAGGTCCCTTCCAGACCCGAACCGTCTCTCTAACCCTAGCCGTCAACATAACCCTAACCCTAGGTCCCATCCAGACCCGAACCGTCTCTCTAACCCTAGCCCTCAACATAACCCTAACCCTAGGCCCCATCTGAACCGGAACCGTCTCTCTAACCCTAGCCCTCAACATTACCCTAACCCTAGGTCCCATCCAGACCCGAACCGTCTCTCTAACCCCAGCCCTCAACATAACCCTAACCCTAGGTCCCATCCAGACCCGAACCGTCTCTCTAACCCTAGCTCTCAACATAACCCTAACCCTAGGTCCCATCCAGACCCGAACCGTCTCTCTAACCCTAGCCCTCCACATAACCCTAACCCTAGGTCCGATCTAAACCGGAACCGTCTCTCTAACCCTAGCCCTCAACATAACCCTAACCCTAGGTCCCATCCAGACCCGAACCGTCTCTCTAACCCTAGCCCTCAACATAACCCTAACCCTAGGTCCCATCCAGACCCGAACCGTCTCTCTAACCCTAGCCCTCAACATAACCCTAACTCTAGGTCCGATCTGAACCGGAACCGTCTCTCTAACCCTAGCCCTCAACATAACCCTAACCCAAGGTCCCATCCAGACCCGAACCGTTTCTCTAACCCTAGCCCTCAACATAACCCTAACCCTAGGTACCATCCAGACCCGAACCGTCTCTCTAACCCTAGCCCTCAACATAACCCTAACTCTAGGTCCGATCTGAACCGGAACCGTCTCTCTAACCCTAGCCCTCAACATAACCCTAACCCTAGGTCCCATCCAGACCCGAACCGTCTCTCTAACACTAGCCCTCAACATAACCCTAACACTAGGTCCCATCCAGACCCGACTGTCTCTCTAACCCTAGCCCTCAACATAACCCTAACCCTAGGTCCCATCCAGACCCGAACCGTCTCTCTAACCCTAGCCCTCAACATAACCCTAACCCTAGGTTCCATCCAGACCCGAACCGTCTCTCTAACCCTAGCCCTCAACATAACCCTAACCCTAGGTCCCATCCAGACCCGAACAGTCTCTCTAACCCTAGCCCTCAACATAACCCTATCCCTAGGTCCCATCCAGACCCGAACCGTCTATCTAACCCTAGCCCTCAACATAACCCTAACCCTAGGTCCCATCCAGACCGGAACCGTCTCTCTTACCCTAGCCCTCAACATAACCCTAACCCTAGGTCTCATCCAGACCCGAACCGTCTCTCTAACCCTAGCCCTCAACATAACCCTAACCCTAGGTCCCATCTGAACCGGAACCGTCTCTCTAACCCTAGCTGTCAAACTTACCCTAACCCTAGGTCCCATCCAGACCCGAACCGGCTCTCTAACCCTAGCCCTCAACATAACCCTAACCCTAGGTCCCATCCAGACCCGAACCGTCTCTCTAACCCTAGCCCTCAACATAACCCTAACCGTAGGTCCCATCCAGACCCGAACCGTCTCTCTAACCCTAGCCCTCAACATAACCTTAACCCTAGGTCCCATCTAGACCCGAACCGTGTCTCTAACCCTAGCCCTCAACATAACCCTAACCCTAGGTCCCATCCAGACCCGAACCGTCTCTCTAACCCTAGCCCTCAACATAACCCTAACCCTAGGTCCCATCCAGACCCGAACCGTCTCTCTAACCCTAGCCCTCAACATAACCCTAACCCTAGGTCCCATCCAGACCCGAACCGTCTCTCTAACCCTAGCCCTCAACATAACCCTAACCCTAGGTCCCATCCAGACGCGAACCGTCTCTCTAACCCTAGCCCTCAACATAACCCTAACCCTAGGTCCCATCCAGACCCGAACCGTCTCTCTAACCCTAGCCCTCAACATAACCCTAAACCTAGGTCCCATCCAGACCCGAACCGTCTCTCTAACCCTAGCCCTCAACATAACCCTAACCCTAGGTCCCATCCAGACCCGAACCGTCTCTCTAACCCTAGCCCTCAACATAACTCTAACCCTAGGTCCCACCCAGACCCGAACCGTTTCTCTAACCCTAGCCCTCAACATAACCCTAACCCTAGGTCCCATCCAGACCCGAACCGTCTCTCTAACGCTAGCCCTCAACATAACCCTATCCCTAGGTCCCATCCAGACCCGAACCGTCTCTCTAACCCTAGCCCTCAACATAACCCTAACCCTAGGTCCCATCCAGACCCGAACCGTCTCTCTAACCCTAGCCCTCAACATAACCCTAACCCTAGGTCCCATCCAGACCCGAACCGTCTCTCTAACCCTAGCCCTCAACATAACCCTAACCCTAGGTCCCATCCAGACCCGAACCGTCTCTCTAACCCTAGCCCTCAACATAACACTAACCCTAGGTCCCATCCAGACCCGAACCGTCTCTCTAACCCTAGCCCTAAACATAACCCTAACCCTAGGTCCCATCCAGACCCGAACCGTCTCTCTAACCCTAGCCCTCAACATAACCCTAACCCTAGGTCCCATCCAGACCCGAACCGTCTCTCTAACCCTAGCCCTCAACATAACCCTAACCCTAGGTCCCATCCAGACCCGAACCGTCTCTCTAACCCTAGCCCTCAACATAACCCTAACCCTAGGTCCCTTCCAGACCCGAACTGTCTCTCTAACCCTACCCCTCAACATAACCCTAACCCTAGGTCCCATCCAGACCCGAACCGTCTCTCTAACCCTAGCCCTGAACATAACCCTAACCCTAGGCCCCATCTGAACCGGAACCGTCTCTCTAACCCTAGCCCTCAACATTACCCTAACCCTAGGTCCCATCCAGACCCGAACCGTCTCTCTAACCCCAGCCCTCAACATAACCCTAACCCTAGGTCCCATCCAGACCCGAACCGTCTCTCTAACCCTAGCCCTCAACATAACCCTAACCCTAGGTCCCATCCAGACCCGAACCGTCTCTCTAACCCTAGCCCTCAACATAACCCTAACCCTAGGTCCCATCCAGACCCGAACCGTCTCTCTAACCCTAGCCCTCAACATAACCCTAACCCTAGGTCCCATCCAGACCCGAACCGTCTCTCTAACCCTAGCCCTCAACATAACCCTAACCCTAGGTCCCATCCAGACCCGAACCGTCTCTCTAACCCTAGCCCTCAACAAAACCCTAACCCTAGGTCCCATCCAGACCCGAACCGTCTCTCTAACCCTAGCCCTCAACATAACCCTAACCCTAGGTCCCATCCAGACCCGAACCGTCTCTCTAACCCTAGCCCTCAACATAACCCTAAACCTAGGTCCCATCCAGACCCGAACCGTCTCTCTAAACCTAGCCCTCAACATAACCCTAACCCTAGGTCCCATCCAGACCCGAACAGTCTCTCTAACCCTAGCCCTCAACATAACCCTAACCCTAGGTCCCATCTGAACCCGAACCGTCTCTCTAACCCTAGCCCTCAACATAACCCTAACCCTAGGACCCATCCAGACCGGAACCGTCTCTCTAACCCTAGCCCTCAACATAACCCAAACCCTAGGTCCCATCCAGACCCGAACCGTCTCTCTAACCCTAGCCCTCAATATAACCCTAACCCTAGGTCCCATCCAGACCCGAACCGTCTCTCTAACCCTAGCCCTCAACATAACCCTAACCCTAGGTCCCATCCAGACAATAACCGTCCATCTAACCCTAGCCCTCAACATAACCCTAACCCTAGGTCCCATCAAGACCCGAACCGTCTCTCTAACCCTAGCCCTCAACATAACCCTAACCCTAGGTCCGATGTGAACCGGAACCGTCTCTCTAACCCTAGCCCTCAACATAACCCTAACCCTAGGTCCCATCCAGACCCGAACCGTCTCTCTAACCCTAGCCCTCAACATAACCCTAACCCTAGGTCCCATCCAGACCCGAACCGTCTCTCTAACCCTAGCCCTCAACATAACCCTAACCCTAGGTCCCATCCAGACCCGAACCGTCTCTCTAACCCTAGCCCTCAACATAACCCTAACCCTAGGTCCCATCCAGACCCGAACCGTCTCTCTAACCCTAGCCCTCAACATAACCCTAACCCTAGGTCCCATCCAGACCCGAACCGTCTCTCTAACCCTAGCCCTCAACATAACCCTAACCCTAGGTCCCATCCAGACCCGAACCGTCTCTCTAACCCTAGCCCTCAACCTAACCCTAACCCTAGGTCCCATCCAGACCCGAACCGTCTCTCTAAACCTAGCCCTCAACATAACCCTAACCCTAGGTCCCATCCAGACCCGAACCGTCTCTCTAACCCTAGCTCTCAACATAACCCTAACCCTAGGTCCCATCCAGACCCGAACCGTCTCTCTAACCCTAACCCTCCACATAACCCTAACCCTAGGTCCGATCTAAACCGGAACCGTCTCTCTAACCCTAGCCCTGAACATAACCCTAACCCTAGGTCCCATCCAGACCCGAACCGTCTCTCTAACCCTAGCCCTCAACATAACCCTAACCCTAGGTCCCATCCAGACCCGAACCGTCTCTCTAACCCTAGCCCTCAACATAACCCTAACTCTAAGTCCGATCTGAACCGGAACCGTCTCTCTAACCCTAGCCCTCAACATAACCCTAACCCAAGGTCCCATCCAGACCGGAACCGTCTCTCTAACCCTAGCCCTCAACATAACCCTAACCCTAGGTCCCATCCAGACCCGAACCGTCTCTCTAACCCTAGCCCTCAACATAACCCTAACCCTAGGTCCCATCCAGACCCGAACCGTCTCTCTAACCCTAGCCCTCAACATAACCCTAACCCTAGGTCCAATCCAGACCCGAACCGTCTCTCTAACCCTAGCCCTCAACATAACCCTAACCCTAGGTCCCATGCAGACCCGAACCGTCTCTCTAACCCTAGCCCTCAACATAACCCTAACCCTAGGTCCCATCCAGACAATAACCGTCCATCTAACCCTAGCCCTCAACATAACCCTAACCCTAGGTCCCATCAAGACCCGAACCGTCTCTCTAACCCTAGCCCTCAACATAACCCTAACCCTAGGTCCGATGTGAACCGGAACCGTCTCTCTAACCCTAGCCCTCAACATAACCCTAACCCTAGGTCCCATCCAGACCCGAACCGTCTCTCTAACCCTAGCCCTCAACATAACCCTAACCCTAGGTCCCATCCAGACCCGAACCGTCTCTCTAACCCTAGCCCTCAACATAACCCTAACCCTAGGTCCCATCCAGACCCGAACCGTCTCTCTAACCCTAGCCCTCAACATAACCCTAACCCTAGGTCCCATCCAGACCCGAACCGTCTCTCTAACCCTAGCCCTCAACATAACCCTAACCCTAGGTCCCATCCAGACCCGAACCGTCTCTCTAACCCTAGCCCTCAACATAACCCTAACCCTAGGTCCCATCCAGACCCGAACCGTCTCTCTAACCCTAGCCCTCAACCTAACCCTAACCCTAGGTCCCATCCAGACCCGAACCGTCTCTCTAAACCTAGCCCTCAACATAACCCTAACCCTAGGTCCCATCCAGACCCGAACCGTCTCTCTAACCCTAGCTCTCAACATAACCCTAACCCTAGGTCCCATCCAGACCCGAACCGTCTCTCTAACCCTAGCCCTCCACATAACCCTAACCCTAGGTCCGATCTAAACCGGAACCGTCTCTCTAACCCTAGACCTCAACATAACCCTAACCCTAGGTCCCATCCAGACCCGAACCGTCTCTCTAACCCTAGCCCTCAACATAACCCTAACCCTAGGTCCCATCCAGACACGAACCGTCTCTCTAACCCTAGCCCTCAACATAACCCTAACTCTAAGTCCGATCTGAACCGGAACCGTCTCTCTAACCCTAGCCCTCAACATAACCCTAACCCAAGGTCCCATCCAGACCCGAACCGTCTCTCTAACCCTAGCCCTCAACATAACCCTAACCCTAGGTCCCATCCAGACCCGAACCGTCTCTCTAACCCTAGCCCTCAACATAACCCTAACTCTAGGTCCGATCTGAACCGGAACCGTCTCTCTAACCCTAGCCCTCAACATAACCCTAACCCTAGGTCCCATCCAGACCCGAACCGTCTCTCTAACCCTAGCCCTCAACATAACCCTAACACTAGGTCCCATCCAGACCCGAACCGTCTCTCTAACCCTAGCCCTCAACATAACCCTAACCCTAGGTCCCATCCAGACCCGAACCGTCTCTCTAACCCTAGCCCTCAACATAACCCTAACCCTAGGCCCCATCCAGACCCGAACCGTCTCTCTAACCCTAGCCCTCAACATAACCCTAACCCTTGGTCCCATCCAGACCCGAACAGTCTCTCTAACCCTAGCCCTCAACATAACCCTATGCCTAGGTCCCATCCAGACCCGAACCGTCTCTCTAACCCTAGCCCTCAACATTACCCTAACCCTAGGTCCCATCCAGACCCGAACCGTCTCTCTAACCCTAGCCCTCAACATAACCCTAACCCTAGGTCCCATCCAGACCCGAACCGTCTCTCTAACCCTAGCCCTCAACATAACCCTAACCCTAGGTCCCATCCAGACCCGAACCGTCTCTCTAACCCTAGCCCTAAACATAACCCTAACCCTAGGTCCCATCCAGACCCGAACCGTCTCTCTAACCCTAGCCCTCAACATAACCCTAACCCTAGGTCCCATCCAGACCCGAACCGTCTCTCTAACCCTAGCCCTCAACATCACCCTAACCCTAGGTCCCATCCAGACCCGAACCGTATCTCTAACCCTAGCCCTCAACATAACCCTAACCCTAGGTCCCTTCCAGACCCGAACCGTCTCTCTAACCCTAGCCCTCAACATAACCCTAACCCTAGGTCCCATCCAGACCCGAACCGTCTCTCTAACCCTAGCCCTCAACATAACCCTAACCCTAGGCCCCATCTGAACCGGAACCGTCTCTCTAACCCTAGCCCTCAACATTACCCTAACCCTAGGTCCCATCCAGACCCGAACCGTCTCTCTAACCCCAGCCCTCAACATAACCCTAACCCTAGGTCCCATCCAGACCCGAACCGTCTCTCTAACCCTAGCCCTCAACATAACCCTAACCCTAGGTCCCATCCAGACCCGAACCGTCTCTCTAACCCTAGCCCTCAACATAACCCTAACCCTAGGTCCCATCCAGACCCGAACCGTCTCTCTAACCCTAGCCCTCAACATAACCCTAACCCTAGGTCCCATCCAGACCCGAACCGTCTCTCTAACCCTAGCCCTCAACATAACCCTAACCCTAGGTCCCATCCAGACCCGAATCGTCTCTCTAACCCTAGCCCTCAACATAACCCTAACCCTAGGTCCCATCCAGACCCGAACCGTCTCTCTAACCCTAGCCTTCAACATAACCCTAACCCTAGGTCCCATCCAGACCCGAACCGTCTCTCTAACCCTAGCCCTCAACATAACCCTAAACCTAGGTCCCATCCAGACCCGAACCGTCTCTCTAAACCTAGCCCTCAACATAACCCTAACCCTAGGTCCCATCCAGACCCGAACCGCCTCTCTAACCCTAGCCCTCAACATAACCCTAACCCTAGGTCCCATCCAGACCCGAACCGTCTCTCTAACCCTAGCCCTCAACATAACCCTAACCCTAGGTCCCATCCAGACCCGAACCGTCTCTCTAACCCTAGCCCTCAACATAACCCTAACCCTAGGTCCCATCCAGACCCGAACCGTCTCTCTAACCCTAGCCCTCAACATAACCCTAACCCTAGGTCCCATCCAGACCCGAACCGTCTCTCTAACCCTAGCCCTCAACATAACCCTAACCCTAGGTCCCATCTGAACCCGAACCGTCTCTCTAACCCTAGCCCTCAACATAAACCTAACCCTAGATCCCATCCAGACCCGAACAGTCTCTCTAACCCTAGCCCTCAACATAACCCTATCCCTAGGTCCCATCCAGACCCGAACCGTCTCTCTAACCCTAGCCCTCAACATAACCCTAACCCTAGGTCCCATCCAGACCCGAACCGTCTCTCTAACCCTAGCCCTCAACATAACCCTAACCCTAGGTCCCATCCAGACCCGAACCGTCTCTCTAACCCTCGCCCTCAACATAACCCTAACCCTAGGTCCCATCCAGACCCGAACCGTCTCTCTAACCCTAGCCCTCAACATAACCCTAACCCTAGGTCCCATCCAGACCCGAACCGTCTCTCTAACCCTAGCCCTCAACATAACCCTAACCCTAGGTCCCATCCAGACCCGAACCGTCTCTCTAACCCTAGCCCTCAACATAACCCTAACCCTAGGTCCCATCCAGACCCGAACCGTCTCTCTAACCCTAGCCCTCAACATAACCCTAACCCTAGGTCCCATCCAGACCCGAACCGTCTCTCTAACCCTAGCCCTCAACATAACCCTAACCCTAGGACCCATCCAGACCTGAACCGTCTCTCTAACCCTAGCCCTCAACATAACCCTAACCCTAGGTCCCATCCAGACCCGAACCGTCTCTCTAACCCTAGCCCTCAACATAACCCTAACCCTAGGTCCCATCCAGACCCGAACCGTCTCTCTAACCCTAGCCCTCAACATAACCCTTACCCTAGGACCCATCCAGACCCGAACCGTCTCTCTAACCCTAGCCCTCAACATAACCCTAACCCTAGGTCCCATCCAGACAATAACCGTCCATCTAACCCTAGCCCTCAACATAACCCTAACCCTAGGTCCCATCAAGACCCGAACCGTCTCTCTAACCCTAGCCCTCAACATAACCCTAACCCTAGGTCCGATGTGAACCGGAACCGTCTCTCTAACCCTAGCCCTCAACATAACCCTAACCCTAGGTCCCATCCAGACCCGAACCGTCTCTCTAACCCTAGCCCTCAACATAACCCTAACCCTAGGTCCCATCCAGACCCGAACCGTCTCTCTAACCCTAGCCCTCAACATAACCCTAACCCTAGGTCCCATCCAGACCCGAACCGTCTCTCTAACCCTAGCCCTCAACATAACCCTAACCCTAGGTCCCATCCAGACCCCAACCGTCTCTCTAACCCTAGCCCTCAACATAACCCTAACCCTAGGTCCCATCCAGACCCGAACCGTCTCTCTAACCCTAGCCCTCAACATAACCCTAACCCTAGGTCCCATCCAGACCCGAACCGTCTCTCTAACCCTAGCCCTCAACCTAACCCTAACCCTAGGTCCCATCCAGACCCGAACCGTCTCTCTAAACCTAGCCCTCAACATAACCCTAACCCTAGGTCCCATCCAGACCCGAACCGTCTCTCTAACCCTAGCTCTCAACATAACCCTAACCCTAGGTCCCATCCAGACCCGAACCGTCTCTCTAACCCTAGCCCTCCACATAACCCTAACCCTAGGTCCGATCTAAACCGGAACCGTCTCTCTAACCCTAGCCCTCAACATAACCCTAACCCTAGGTCCCATCCAGACCCGAACCGTCTCTCTAACCCTAGCCCTCAACATAACCCTAACCCTAGGTCCCATCCAGACCCGAACCGTCTCTCTAACCCTAGCCCTCAACATAACCCTAACTCTAAGTCCGATCTGAACCGGAACCGTCTCTCTAACCCTAGCCCTCAACATAACCCTAACCCAAGGTCCCATCCAGACCGGAACCGTCTCTCTAACCCTAGCCCTCAACATAACCCTAACCCTAGGTCCCATCCAGACCCGAACCGTCTCTCTAACCCTAGCCCTCAACATAACCCTAACCCTAGGTCCCATCCAGACCCGAACCGTCTCTCTAACCCTAGCCCTCAACATAACCCTAACCCTAGGTCCAATCCAGACCCGAACCGTCTCTCTAACCCTAGCCCTCAACATAACCCTAACCCTAGGTCCCATGCAGACCCGAACCGTCTCTCTAACCCTAGCCCTCAACATAACCCTAACCCTAGGTCCCATCCAGACAATAACCGTCCATCTAACCCTAGCCCTCAACATAACCCTAACCCTAGGTCCCATCAAGACCCGAACCGTCTCTCTAACCCTAGCCCTCAACATAACCCTAACCCTAGGTCCGATGTGAACCGGAACCGTCTCTCTAACCCTAGCCCTCAACATAACCCTAACCCTAGGTCCCATCCAGACCCGAACCGTCTCTCTAACCCTAGCCCTCAACATAACCCTAACCCTAGGTCCCATCCAGACCCGAACCGTCTCTCTAACCCTAGCCCTCAACATAACCCTAACCCTAGGTCCCATCCAGACCCGAACCGTCTCTCTAACCCTAGCCCTCAACATAACCCTAACCCTAGGTCCCATCCAGACCCGAACCGTCTCTCTAACCCTAGCCCTCAACATAACCCTAACCCTAGGTCCCATCCAGACCCGAACCGTCTCTCTAACCCTAGCCCTCAACATAACCCTAACCCTAGGTCCCATCCAGACCCGAACCGTCTCTCTAACCCTAGCCCTCAACCTAACCCTAACCCTAGGTCCCATCCAGACCCGAACCGTCTCTCTAAACCTAGCCCTCAACATAACCCTAACCCTAGGTCCCATCCAGACCCGAACCGTCTCTCTAACCCTAGCTCTCAACATAACCCTAACCCTAGGTCCCATCCAGACCCGAACCGTCTCTCTAACCCTAGCCCTCCACATAACCCTAACCCTAGGTCCGATCTAAACCGGAACCGTCTCTCTAACCCTAGACCTCAACATAACCCTAACCCTAGGTCCCATCCAGACCCGAACCGTCTCTCTAACCCTAGCCCTCAACATAACCCTAACCCTAGGTCCCATCCAGACCCGAACCGTCTCTCTAACCCTAGCCCTCAACATAACCCTAACTCTAAGTCCGATCTGAACCGGAACCGTCTCTCTAACCCTAGCCCTCAACATAACCCTAACCCAAGGTCCCATCCAGACCCGAACCGTCTCTCTAACCCTAGCCCTCAACATAACCCTAACCCTAGGTCCCATCCAGACCCGAACCGTCTCTCTAACCCTAGCCCTCAACATAACCCTAACTCTAGGTCCGATCTGAACCGGAACCGTCTCTCTAACCCTAGCCCTCAACATAACCCTAACCCTAGGTCCCATCCAGACCCGAACCGTCTCTCTAACCCTAGCCCTCAACATAACCCTAACACTAGGTCCCATCCAGACCCGAACCGTCTCTCTAACCTTAGCCCTCAACATAACCCTAACCCTAGGTCCCATCCAGACCCGAACCGTCTCTCTAACCCTAGCCCTCAACATAACCCTAACCCTAGGTCCCATCCAGACCCGAACCGTCTCTCTAACCCTAGCCCTCAACATAACCCTAACCCTAGGTCCCATCCAGACCCGAACAGTCTCTCTAACCCTAGCCCTCAACATAACCCTATGCCTAGGTCCCATCCAGACCCGAACCGTCTCTCTAACCCTAGCCCTCAACATTACCCTACCCCTGGTCCCATCCAGACCCGAACCGTCTCTCTAACCCTAGCCCTCAACATAACCCTAACCCTAGGTCCCATCCAGACCCGAACCGTCTCTCTAACCCTAGCCCTCAACATAACCCTAACCCTAGGTCCCATCCAGACCCGAACCGTCTCTCTAACCCTAGCCCCAAACATAACCCTAACCCTAGGTCCCATCCAGACCCGAACCGTCTCTCTAACCCTAGCCCTCAACATAACCCTAACCCTAGGTCCCATCCAGACCCGAACCGTCTCTCTAACCCTAGCCCTCAACATCACCCTAACCCTAGGTCCCATCCAGACCCGAACCGTCTCTCTAACCCTCGCCCTCAACATAACCCTAACCCTAGGTCCCTTCCAGACCCGAACCGTCTCTCTAACCCTAGCCCTCAACATAACCCTAACCCTAGGTCCCATCCAGACCCGAACCGTCTGTCTAACCCTAGCCCTCAACATAACCCTAACCCTAGGCCCCATCTGAACCGGAACCGTCTCTCTAACCCTAGCCCTCAACATTACCCTAACCCTAGGTCCCATCCAGACCCGAACCGTCTCTCTAACCCCAGCCCTCAACATAACCCTAACCCTAGGACCCATCCAGACCCGAACCGTCTCTCTAACCCTAGCCCTCAACATAACCCTAACCCTAGGTCCCATCCAGACCCGAACCGTCTCTCTAACCCTAGCCCTCAACATAACCCTAACCCTAGGTCCCATCCAGACCCGAACCGTCTCTCTAACCCTAGCCCTCAACATAACCCTAACCCTAGGACCCATCCAGACCCGAACCGTCTCTCTAACCCTAGCCCTCAACATAACCCTAACCCTAGGTCCCATCCAGACAATAACCGTCCATCTAACCCTAGCCCTCAACATAACCCTAACCCTAGGTCCCATCAAGACCCGAACCGTCTCTCTAACCCTAGCCCTCAACATAACCCTAACCCTAGGTCCGATGTGAACCGGAACCGTCTCTCTAACCCTAGCCCTCAACATAACCCTAACCCTAGGTCCCATCCAGACCCGAACCGTCTCTCTAACCCTAGCCCTCAACATAACCCTAACCCTAGGTCCCATCCAGACCCGAACCGTCTCTCTAACCCTAGCCCTCAACATAACCCTAACCCTAGGTCCCATCCAGACCCGAACCGTCTCTCTAACCCTAGCCCTCAACATAACCCTAACCCTAGGTCCCATCCAGACCCCAACCGTCTCTCTAACCCTAGCCCTCAACATAACCCTAACCCTAGGTCCCATCCAGACCCGAACCGTCTCTCTAACCCTAGCCCTCAACATAACCCTAACCCTAGGTCCCATCCAGACCCGAACCGTCTCTCTAACCCTAGCCCTCAACCTAACCCTAACCCTAGGTCCCATCCAGACCCGAACCGTCTCTCTAAACCTAGCCCTCAACATAACCCTAACCCTAGGTCCCATCCAGACCCGAACCGTCTCTCTAACCCTAGCTCTCAACATAACCCTAACCCTAGGTCCCATCCAGACCCGAACCGTCTCTCTAACCCTAGCCCTCCACATAACCCTAACCCTAGGTCCGATCTAAACCGGAACCGTCTCTCTAACCCTAGCCCTCAACATAACCCTAACCCTAGGTCCCATCCAGACCCGAACCGTGTCTCTAACCCTAGCCCTCAACATAACCCTAACCCTAGGTCCCATCCAGACCCGAACCGTCTCTCTAACCCTAGCCCTCAACATAACCCTAACTCTAAGTCCGATCTGAACCGGAACCGTCTCTCTAACCCTAGCCCTCAACATAACCCTAACCCAAGGTCCCATCCAGACCGGAACCGTCTCTCTAACCCTAGCCCTCATCATAACCCTAACCCTAGGTCCCATCCAGACCCGAACCGTCTCTCTAACCCTAGCCCTCAACATAACCCTAACCCTAGGTCCCATCCAGACCCGAACCGTCTCTCTAACCCTAGCCCTCAACATAACCCTAACCCTAGGTCCAATCCAGACCCGAACCGTCTCTCTAACCCTAGCCCTCAACATAACCCTAACCCTAGGTCCCATGCAGACCCGAACCGTCTCTCTAACCCTAGCCCTCAACATAACCCTAACCCTAGGTCCCATCCAGACAATAACCGTCCATCTAACCCTAGCCCTCAACATAACCCTAACCCTAGGTCCCATCAAGACCCGAACCGTCTCTCTAACCCTAGCCCTCAACATAACCCTAACCCTAGGTCCGATGTGAACCGGAACCGTCTCTCTAACCCTAGCCCTCAACATAACCCTAACCCTAGGTCCCATCCAGACCCGAACCGTCTCTCTAACCCTAGCCCTCAACATAACCCTAACCCTAGGGCCCATCCAGACCCGAACCGTCTCTCTAACCCTAGCCCTCAACATAACCCTAACCCTAGGTCCCATCCAGACCCGAACCGTCTCTCTAACCCTAGCCCTCAACATAACCCTAACCCTAGGTCCCATCCAGACCCGAACCGTCTCTCTAACCCTAGCCCTCAACATAACCCTAACCCTAGGTCCCATCCAGACCCGAACCGTCTCTCTAACCCTAGCCCTCAACATAACCCTAACCCTAGGTCCCATCCAGACCCGAACCGTCTCTCTAACCCTAGCCCTCAACCTAACCCTAACCCTAGGTCCCATCCAGACCCGAACCGTCTCTCTAAACCTAGCCCTCAACATAACCCTAACCCTAGGTCCCATCCAGACCCGAACCGTCTCTCTAACCCTAGCTCTCAACATAACCCTAACCCTAGGTCCCATCCAGACCCGAACCGTCTCTCTAACCCTAGCCCTCCACATAACCCTAACCCTAGGTCCGATCTAAACCGGAACCGTCTCTCTAACCCTAGCCCTCAACATAACCCTAACCCTAGTTCCCATCCAGACCCGAACCGTCTCTCTAACCCTAGCCCTCAACATAACCCTAACCCTAGGTCCCATCCAGACCCGAACCGTCTCTCTAACCCTAGCCCTCAACATAACCCTAACTCTAAGTCCGATCTGAACCGGAACCGTCTCTCTAACCCTAGCCCTCAACATAACCCTAACCCAAGGTCCCATCCAGACCCGAACCGTCTCTCTAACCCTAGCCCTCAACATAACCCTAACCCTAGGTCCCATCCAGACCCGAACCGTCTCTCTAACCCTAGCCCTCAACATAACCCTAACTCTAGGTCCGATCTGAACCGGAACCGTCTCTCTAACCCTAGCCCTCAACATAACCCTAACCCTAGGTCCCATCCAGACCCGAACCGTCTCTCTAACCCTAGCCCTCAACATAACCCTAACACTAGGTCCCATCCAGACCCGAACCGTCTCTCTAACCCTAGCCCTCAACATAACCCTAACCCTAGGTCCCATCCAGACCCGAACCGTCTCTCTAACCCTAGCCCTCAACATAACCCTAACCCTAGGTCCCATCCAGACCCGAACCGTCTCTCTAACCCTAGCCCTCAACATAACCCTAACCCTAGGTCCCATCCAGACCCGAACAGTCTCTCTAGCCCTAGCCCTCAACATAACCCTATGCCTAGGTCCCATCCAGACCCGAACCGTCTCTCTAACCCTAGCCCTCAACATAACCCTAACCCTAGGTCCCATCCAGACCCGAACCGTCTCTCTAACACTAGCCCTCAACATAACCCTAACCCTAGGTCCCATCCAGACCCGAACCGTCTCTCTAACCCTAGCCCTCAACATAACCCTAACCCTAGGTCCCATCCAGACCCGAACCGTCTCTCTAACCCTAGCCCTAAACATAACCCTAACCCTAGGTCCCATCCAGACCCGAACCGTCTCTCTAACCCTAGCCCTCAACATAACCCTAACCCTAGGTCCCATCCAGACCCGAACCGTCTCTCTAACCCTAGCTCTCAACATAACCCTAACCCTAGGTCCCATCCAGACCCGAACCGTCTCTCTAACCCTAGCCCTCCACATAACCCTAACCCTAGGTCCGATCTAAACCGGAACCGTCTCTCTAACCCTAGACCTCAACATAACCCTAACCCTAGGTCCCATCCAGACCCGAACCGTCTCTCTAACCCTAGCCCTCAACATAACCCTAACCCTAGGTCCCATCCAGACCCGAACCGTCTCTCTAACCCTAGCCCTCAACATAACCCTAACTCTAAGTCCGATCTGAACCGGAACCGTCTCTCTAACCCTAGCCCTCAACATAACCCTAACCCAAGGTCCCATCCAGACCCGAACCGTCTCTCTAACCCTAGCCCTCAACATAACCCTAACCCTAGGTCCCATCCAGACCCGAACCGTCTCTCTAACCCTAGCCCTCAACATAACCCTAACTCTAGGTCCGATCTGAACCGGAACCGTCTCTCTAACCCTAGC
Organism: Miniopterus natalensis; assembly: GCF_054644295.1. Lineage (NCBI taxonomy): Eukaryota > Metazoa > Chordata > Mammalia > Chiroptera > Miniopteridae > Miniopterus > Miniopterus natalensis. The sequence goes on from NC_142092.1 coordinate 74,732,613, forward strand.
CCTCAACATAACCCTAACCCTAGGTCCCATCCAGACCCGAACCGTCTCTCTAACCCTAGCCCTCAACATAACCCTAACACTAGGTCCCATCCAGACCCGAACCGTCTCTCTAACCCTAGCCCTCAACATAACCCTAACCCTAGGTCCCATCCAGACCCGAACCGTCTCTCTAACCCTAGCCCTCAACATAACCCTAACCCTAGGTCCCATCCAGACCCGAACCGTCTCTCTAACCCTAGCCCTCAACATAACCCTAACCCTAGGTCCCATCCAGACCCGAACAGTCTCTCTAACCCTAGCCCTCAACATAACCCTATGCCTAGGTCCCATCCAGACCCGAACCGTCTCTCTAACCCTAGCCCTCAACATTACCCTACCCCTGGTCCCATCCAGACCCGAACCGTCTCTCTAACCCTAGCCCTCAACATAACCCTAACCCTAGGTCCCATCCAGACCCGAACCGTCTCTCTAACCCTAGCCCTCAACATAACCCTAACCCTAGGTCCCATCCAGACCCGAACCGTCTCTCTAACCCTAGCCCCAAACATAACCCTAACCCTAGGTCCCATCCAGACCCGAACCGTCTCTCTAACCCTAGCCCTCAACATAACCCTAACCCTAGGTCCCATCCAGACCCGAACCGTCTCTCTAACCCTAGCCCTCAACATCACCCTAACCCTAGGTCCCATCCAGACCCGAACCGTCTCTCTAACCCTCGCCCTCAACATAACCCTAACCCTAGGTCCCTTCCAGACCCGAACCGTCTCTCTAACCCTAGCCCTCAACATAACCCTAACCCTAGGTCCCATCCAGACCCGAACCGTCTGTCTAACCCTAGCCCTCAACATAACCCTAACCCTAGGCCCCATCTGAACCGGAACCGTCTCTCTAACCCTAGCCCTCAACATTACCCTAACCCTAGGTCCCATCCAGACCCGAACCGTCTCTCTAACCCCAGCCCTCAACATAACCCTAACCCTAGGACCCATCCAGACCCGAACCGTCTCTCTAACCCTAGCCCTCAACATAACCCTAACCCTAGGTCCCATCCAGACCCGAACCGTCTCTCTAACCCTAGCCCTCAACATAACCCTAACCCTAGGTCCCATCCAGACCCGAACCGTCTCTCTAACCCTAGCCCTCAACATAACCCTAACCCTAGGACCCATCCAGACCCGAACCGTCTCTCTAACCCTAGCCCTCAACATAACCCTAACCCTAGGTCCCATCCAGACAATAACCGTCCATCTAACCCTAGCCCTCAACATAACCCTAACCCTAGGTCCCATCAAGACCCGAACCGTCTCTCTAACCCTAGCCCTCAACATAACCCTAACCCTAGGTCCGATGTGAACCGGAACCGTCTCTCTAACCCTAGCCCTCAACATAACCCTAACCCTAGGTCCCATCCAGACCCGAACCGTCTCTCTAACCCTAGCCCTCAACATAACCCTAACCCTAGGTCCCATCCAGACCCGAACCGTCTCTCTAACCCTAGCCCTCAACATAACCCTAACCCTAGGTCCCATCCAGACCCGAACCGTCTCTCTAACCCTAGCCCTCAACATAACCCTAACCCTAGGTCCCATCCAGACCCCAACCGTCTCTCTAACCCTAGCCCTCAACATAACCCTAACCCTAGGTCCCATCCAGACCCGAACCGTCTCTCTAACCCTAGCCCTCAACATAACCCTAACCCTAGGTCCCATCCAGACCCGAACCGTCTCTCTAACCCTAGCCCTCAACCTAACCCTAACCCTAGGTCCCATCCAGACCCGAACCGTCTCTCTAAACCTAGCCCTCAACATAACCCTAACCCTAGGTCCCATCCAGACCCGAACCGTCTCTCTAACCCTAGCTCTCAACATAACCCTAACCCTAGGTCCCATCCAGACCCGAACCGTCTCTCTAACCCTAGCCCTCCACATAACCCTAACCCTAGGTCCGATCTAAACCGGAACCGTCTCTCTAACCCTAGCCCTCAACATAACCCTAACCCTAGGTCCCATCCAGACCCGAACCGTGTCTCTAACCCTAGCCCTCAACATAACCCTAACCCTAGGTCCCATCCAGACCCGAACCGTCTCTCTAACCCTAGCCCTCAACATAACCCTAACTCTAAGTCCGATCTGAACCGGAACCGTCTCTCTAACCCTAGCCCTCAACATAACCCTAACCCAAGGTCCCATCCAGACCGGAACCGTCTCTCTAACCCTAGCCCTCATCATAACCCTAACCCTAGGTCCCATCCAGACCCGAACCGTCTCTCTAACCCTAGCCCTCAACATAACCCTAACCCTAGGTCCCATCCAGACCCGAACCGTCTCTCTAACCCTAGCCCTCAACATAACCCTAACCCTAGGTCCAATCCAGACCCGAACCGTCTCTCTAACCCTAGCCCTCAACATAACCCTAACCCTAGGTCCCATGCAGACCCGAACCGTCTCTCTAACCCTAGCCCTCAACATAACCCTAACCCTAGGTCCCATCCAGACAATAACCGTCCATCTAACCCTAGCCCTCAACATAACCCTAACCCTAGGTCCCATCAAGACCCGAACCGTCTCTCTAACCCTAGCCCTCAACATAACCCTAACCCTAGGTCCGATGTGAACCGGAACCGTCTCTCTAACCCTAGCCCTCAACATAACCCTAACCCTAGGTCCCATCCAGACCCGAACCGTCTCTCTAACCCTAGCCCTCAACATAACCCTAACCCTAGGGCCCATCCAGACCCGAACCGTCTCTCTAACCCTAGCCCTCAACATAACCCTAACCCTAGGTCCCATCCAGACCCGAACCGTCTCTCTAACCCTAGCCCTCAACATAACCCTAACCCTAGGTCCCATCCAGACCCGAACCGTCTCTCTAACCCTAGCCCTCAACATAACCCTAACCCTAGGTCCCATCCAGACCCGAACCGTCTCTCTAACCCTAGCCCTCAACATAACCCTAACCCTAGGTCCCATCCAGACCCGAACCGTCTCTCTAACCCTAGCCCTCAACCTAACCCTAACCCTAGGTCCCATCCAGACCCGAACCGTCTCTCTAAACCTAGCCCTCAACATAACCCTAACCCTAGGTCCCATCCAGACCCGAACCGTCTCTCTAACCCTAGCTCTCAACATAACCCTAACCCTAGGTCCCATCCAGACCCGAACCGTCTCTCTAACCCTAGCCCTCCACATAACCCTAACCCTAGGTCCGATCTAAACCGGAACCGTCTCTCTAACCCTAGCCCTCAACATAACCCTAACCCTAGTTCCCATCCAGACCCGAACCGTCTCTCTAACCCTAGCCCTCAACATAACCCTAACCCTAGGTCCCATCCAGACCCGAACCGTCTCTCTAACCCTAGCCCTCAACATAACCCTAACTCTAAGTCCGATCTGAACCGGAACCGTCTCTCTAACCCTAGCCCTCAACATAACCCTAACCCAAGGTCCCATCCAGACCCGAACCGTCTCTCTAACCCTAGCCCTCAACATAACCCTAACCCTAGGTCCCATCCAGACCCGAACCGTCTCTCTAACCCTAGCCCTCAACATAACCCTAACTCTAGGTCCGATCTGAACCGGAACCGTCTCTCTAACCCTAGCCCTCAACATAACCCTAACCCTAGGTCCCATCCAGACCCGAACCGTCTCTCTAACCCTAGCCCTCAACATAACCCTAACACTAGGTCCCATCCAGACCCGAACCGTCTCTCTAACCCTAGCCCTCAACATAACCCTAACCCTAGGTCCCATCCAGACCCGAACCGTCTCTCTAACCCTAGCCCTCAACATAACCCTAACCCTAGGTCCCATCCAGACCCGAACCGTCTCTCTAACCCTAGCCCTCAACATAACCCTAACCCTAGGTCCCATCCAGACCCGAACAGTCTCTCTAACCCTAGCCCTCAACATAACCCTATGCCTAGGTCCCATCCAGACCCGAACCGTCTCTCTAACCCTAGCCCTCAACATAACCCTAACCCTAGGTCCCATCCAGACCCGAACCGTCTCTCTAACACTAGCCCTCAACATAACCCTAACCCTAGGTCCCATCCAGACCCGAACCGTCTCTCTAACCCTAGCCCTCAACATAACCCTAACCCTAGGTCCCATCCAGACCCGAACCGTCTCTCTAACCCTAGCCCTAAACATAACCCTAACCCTAGGTCCCATCCAGACCCGAACCGTCTCTCTAACCCTAGCCCTCAACATAACCCTAACCCTAGGTCCCATCCAGACCCGAACCGTCTCTCTAACCCTAGCCCTCAACATCACCCTAACCCTAGGTCCCATCCAGACCCGAACCGTCTCTCTAACCCTAGCCCTCAACATAACCCTAACCCTAGGTCCCTTCCAGACCCGAACCGTCTCTCTAACCCTAGCCGTCAACATAACCCTAACCCTAGGTCCCATCCAGACCCGAACCGTCTCTCTAACCCTAGCCCTCAACATAACCCTAACCCTAGGCCCCATCTGAACCGGAACCGTCTCTCTAACCCTAGCCCTCAACATTACCCTAACCCTAGGTCCCATCCAGACCCGAACCGTCTCTCTAACCCCAGCCCTCAACATAACCCTAACCCTAGGTCCCATCCAGACCCGAACTGTCTCTCTAACCCTAGCTCTCAACATAACCCTAACCCTAGGTCCCATCCAGACCCGAACCGTCTCTCTAACCCTAGCCCTCCACATAACCCTAACCCTAGGTCCGATCTAAACCGGAACCGTCTCTCTAACCCTAGCCCTCAACATAACCCTAACCCTAGGTCCCATCCAGACCCGAACCGTCTCTCTAACCCTAGCCCTCAACATAACCCTAACCCTAGGTCCCATCCAGACCCGAACCGTCTCTCTAACCCTAGCCCTCAACATAACCATAACTCTAGGTCCGATCTGAACCGGAACCGTCTCTCTAACCCTAGCCCTCAACATAACCCTAACCCAAGGTCCCATCCAGACCCGAACCGTTTCTCTAACCCTAGCCCTCAACATAACCCTAACCCTAGGTACCATCCAGACCCGAACCGTCTCTCTAACCCTAGTCCTCAACATAACCTTAACTCTAGGTCCGATCTGAACCGGAACCGTCTCTCTAACCCTAGCCCTCAACATAACCCTAACCCTAGGTCCCATCCAGACCCGAACCGTCTCTCTAACACTAGCCCTCAACATAACCCTAACACTAGGTCCCATCCAGACCCGACCGTCTCTCTAACCCTAGCCCTCAACATAACCCTAACCCTAGGTCCCATCCAGACCCGAACCGTCTCTCTAACCCTAGCCCTCAACATAACCCTAACCCTAGGTCCCATCCAGACCCGAACCGTCTCTCTAACCCTAGCCCTCAACATAACCCTAACCCTAGGTCCCATCCAGACCCGAACAGTCTCTCTAACCCTAGCCCTCAACATAACCCTATCCCTAGGTCCCATCCAGACCCGAACCGTCTCTCTAACCCTAGCCCTCAACATAACCCTAACCCTAGGTCCCATCCAGACCGGAACCGTCTCTCTTACCCTAGCCCTCAACATAACCCTAACCCTAGGTCTCATCTAGACCCGAACCGTCTCTCTAACCCTAGCCCTCAACATAACCCTAACCCTAGGTCCCATCTGAACCGGAACCGTCTCTCTAACCCTAGCTGTCAAACTTACCCTAACCCTAGGTCCCATCCAGACCCGAACCGGCTCTCTAACCCTAGCCCTCAACATAACCCTAACCCTAGGTCCCATCCAGACCCGAACCGTCTCTCTAACCCTAGCCCTCAACATAACCCTAACCGTAGGTCCCATCCAGACCCGAACCGTCTCTCTAACCCTAGCCCTCAACATAACCTTAACCCTAGGTCCCATCTAGACCCGAACCGTGTCTCTAACCCTAGCCCTCAACATAACCCTAACCCTAGGTCCCATCCAGACCCGAACCGTCTCTCTAACCCTAGCCCTCAACATAACCCTAACCCTAGGTCCCATCCAGACCCGAACCGTCTCTCTAACCCTAGCCCTCAACATAACCCTAACCCTAGGTCCCATCCAGACCCGAACCGTCTCTCTAACCCTAGCCCTCAACATAACCCTAACCCTAGGTCCCATCCAGATGCGAACCGTCTCTCTAACCCTAGCCCTCAACATAACCCTAACCCTAGGTCCCATCCAGACCCGAACCGTCTCTCTAACCCTAGCCCTCAACATAACCCTAAACCTAGGTCCCATCCAGACCCGAACCGTCTCTCTAACCCTAGCCCTCAACATAACCCTAACCCTAGGTCCCATCCAGACCCGAACCGTCTCTCTAACCCTAGCCCTCAACATAACCCTAACCCTAGGTCCCACCCAGACCCGAACCGTTTCTCTAACCCTAGCCCTCAACATAACCCTAACCCTAGGTCCCATCCAGACCCGAACCGTCTCTCTAACGCTAGCCCTCAACATAACCCTATCCCTAGGTCCCATCCAGACCCGAACCGTCTCTCTAACCCTAGCCCTCAACATAACCCTAACCCTAGGTCCCATCCAGACCCGAACCGTCTCTCTAACCCTAGCCCTCAACATAACCCTAACCCTAGGTCCCATCCAGACCCGAACCGTCTCTCTAACCCTAGCCCTCAACATAACCCTAACCCTAGGTCCCATCCAGACCCGAACCGTCTCTCTAACCCTAGCCCTCAACATAACCCTAACCCTAGGTCCCATCCAGACCCGAACCGTCTCTCTAACCCTAGCCCTAAACATAACCCTAACCCTAGGTCCCATCCAGACCCGAACCGTCTCTCTAACCCTAGCCCTCAACATAACCCTAACCCTAGGTCCCATCCAGACCCGAACCGTCTCTCTAACCCTAGCCCTCAACATAACCCTAACCCTAGGTCCCATCCAGACCCGAACCGTCTCTCTAACCCTAGCCCTCAACATAACCCTAACCCTAGGTCCCTTCCAGACCCGAACCGTCTCTCTAACCCTAGCCCTCAACATAACCCTAACCCTAGGTCCCATCCAGACCCGAACCGTCTCTCTAACCCTAGCCCTCAACATAACCCTAACCCTAGGCCCCATCTGAACCGGAACCGTCTCTCTAACCCTAGCCCTCAACATTACCCTAACCCTAGGTCCCATCCAGACCCGAACCGTCTCTCTAACCCCAGCCCTCAACATAACCCTAACCCTAGGTCCCATCCAGACCCGAACCGTCTCTCTAACCCTAGCCCTCAACATAACCCTAACCCTAGGTCCCATCCAGACCAGAACCGTCTCTCTAACCCTAGCCCTCAACATAACCCTAACCCTAGGTCCCATCCAGACCCGAACCGTCTCTCTAACCCTAGCCCTCAACATAACCCTAACCCTAGGTCCCATCCAGACCCGAACCGTCTCTCTAACCCTAGCCCTCAACATAACCCTAACCCTAGGTCCCATCCAGACCCGAACCGTCTCTCTAACCCTAGCCCTCAAAATAACAGTAACCCTAGGTCCCATCCAGACCCGAACCGTCTCTCTAACCCTAGCCCTCAACATAACCCTAACCCTAGGTCCCATCCAGACCCGAACCGTCTCTCTAACCCTAGCCCTCAACATAACCCTAAACCTAGGTCCCATCCAGACCCGAACCGTCTCTCTAAACCTAGCCCTCAACATAACCCTAACCCTAGGTCCCATCCAGACCCGAACAGTCTCTCTAACCCTAGCCCTCAACATAACCCTAACCCTAGGTCCCATCTGAACCCGAACCGTCTCTCTAACCCTAGCCCTCAACATAACCCTAACCCTAGGACCCATCCAGACCGGAACCGTCTCTCTAACCCTAGCCCTCAACATAACCCTAACCCTAGGTCCCATCCAGACCCGAACCGTCTCTCTAACCCTAGCCCTCAACATAACCCTAACCCTAAGTCCCATCCAGACCCGAACCGTCTCTCTAACCCTAGCCCTCAACATAACCCTAACCCTAGGTCCCATCCAGACAATAACCGTCCATCTAACCCTAGCCCTCAACATAACCCTAACCCTAGGTCCCATCAAGACCCGAACCGTCTCTCTAACCCTAGCCCTCAACATAACCCTAACCCTAGGTCCGATGTGAACCGGAACCGTCTCTCTAACCCTAGCCCTCAACATAACCCTAACCCTAGGTCCCATCCAGACCCGAACCGTCTCTCTAACCCTAGCCCTCAACATAACCCTAACCCTAGGTCCCATCCAGACCCGAACCGTCTCTCTAACCCTAGCCCTCAACATAACCCTAACCCTAGGTCCCATCCAGACCCGAACCGTCTCTCTAACCCTAGCCCTCAACATAACCCTAACCCTAGGTCCCATCCAGACCCGACCCGTCTCTCTAACCCTAGCCCTCAACATAATCCTAACCCTAGGTCCCATCCAGACCCGAACCGTCTCTCTAACCCTAGCCCTCAACATAACCCTAACCCTAGGTCCCATCCAGACCCGAACCGTCTCTCTAACCCTAGCTCTCAACATAACCCTAACCCTAGGTCCCATCCAGACCCGAACCGTCTCTCTAACCCTAGCCCTCCACATAACCCTAACCCTAGGTCCGATCTAAACCGGAACCGTCTCTCTAACCCTAGCCCTCAACATAACCCTAACCCTAGGTCCCATCCAGACCCGAACCGTCTCTCTAACCCTAGCCCTCAACATAACCCTAACCCTAGGTCCCATCCAGACCCGAACCGTCTCCCTAACCCTAGCCCTCAACATAACCCTAACTCTAAGTCCGATCTGAACCGGAACCGTCTCTCTAACCCTAGCCCTCAACATAACCCTAACCCAAGGTCCCATCCAGACCGGAACCGTCTCTCTAACCCTAGCCCTCAACATAACCCTAACCCTAGGTCCCATCCAGACCCGAACCGTCTCTCTAACCCTAGCCCTCAACATAACCCTAACCCTAGGTCCCATCCAGACCCGAACCGTCTCTCTAACCCTAGCCCTCAACATAACCCTAACCCTAGGTCCAATCCAGACCCGAACCGTCTCTCTAACCCTAGCCCTCAACATAACCCTAACCCTAGGTCCCATGCAGACCCGAACCGTCTCTCTAACCCTAGCCCTCAACATAACCCTAACCCTAGGTCCCATCCAGACAATAACCGTCCATCTAACCCTAGCCCTCAACATAACCCTAACCCTAGGTCCCATCAAGACCCGAACCGTCTCTCTAACCCTAGCCCTCAACATAACCCTAACCCTAGGTCCGATGTGAACCGGAACCGTCTCTCTAACCCTAGCCCTCAACATAACCCTAACCCTAGGTCCCATCCAGACCCGAACCGTCTCTCTAACCCTAGCCCTCAACATAACCCTAACCCTAGGTCCCATCCAGACCCGAACCGTCTCTCTAACCCTAGCCCTCAACATAACCCTAACCCTAGGTCCCATCCAGACCCGAACCGTCTCTCTAACCCTAGCCCTCAACATAACCCTAACCCTAGGTCCCATCCAGACCCGAACCGTCTCTCTAACCCTAGCCCTCAACATAACCCTAACCCTAGGTCCCATCCAGGCCCGAACCGTCTCTCTAACCCTAGCCCTCAACATAACCCTAACCCTAGGTCCCATCCAGACCCGAACCGTCTCTCTAACCCTAGCCCTCAACCTAACCCTAACCCTAGGTCCCATCCAGACCCGAACCGTCTCTCTAAACCTAGCCCTCAACATAACCCTAACCCTAGGTCCCATCCAGACCCGAACCGTCTCTCTAACCCTAGCTCTCAACATAAGCCTAACCCTAGGTCCCATCCAGACCCGAACCGTCTCTCTAACCCTAGCCCTCCACATAACCCTAACCCTAGGTCCGATCTAAACCGGAACCGTCTCTCTAACCCTAGCCCTCAACATAACCCTAACCCTAGGTCCCATCCAGACCCGAACCGTCTCTCTAACCCTAGCCCTCAACATAACCCTAACCCTAGGTCCCATCCAGACCCGAACCGTCTCTCTAACCCTAGCCCTCAACATCACCCTAACCCTAGGTCCCATCCAGACCCGAACCGTCTCTCTAACCCTCGCCCTCAACATAACCCTAACCCTAGGTCCCTTCCAGACCCGAACCGTCTCTCTAACCCTAGCCCTCAACATAACCCTAACCCTAGGTCCCATCCAGACCCGAACCGTCTGTCTAACCCTAGCCCTCAACATAACCCTAACCCTAGGCCCCATCTGAACCGGAACCGTCTCTCTAACCCTAGCCCTCAACATTACCCTAACCCTAGGTCCCATCCAGACCCGAACCGTCTCTCTAACCCCAGCCCTCAACATAACCCTAACCCTAGGACCCATCCAGACCCGAACCGTCTCTCTAACCCTAGCCCTCAACATAACCCTAACCCTAGGTCCCATCCAGACCCGAACCGTCTCTCTAACCCTAGCCCTCAACATAACCCTAACCCTAGGTCCCATCCAGACCCGAACCGTCTCTCTAACCCTAGCCCTCAACATAACCCTAACCCTAGGACCCATCCAGACCCGAACCGTCTCTCTAACCCTAGCCCTCAACATAACCCTAACCCTAGGTCCCATCCAGACAATAACCGTCCATCTAACCCTAGCCCTCAACATAACCCTAACCCTAGGTCCCATCAAGACCCGAACCGTCTCTCTAACCCTAGCCCTCAACATAACCCTAACCCTAGGTCCGATGTGAACCGGAACCGTCTCTCTAACCCTAGCCCTCAACATAACCCTAACCCTAGGTCCCATCCAGACCCGAACCGTCTCTCTAACCCTAGCCCTCAACATAACCCTAACCCTAGGTCCCATCCAGACCCGAACCGTCTCTCTAACCCTAGCCCTCAACATAACCCTAACCCTAGGTCCCATCCAGACCCGAACCGTCTCTCTAACCCTAGCCCTCAACATAACCCTAACCCTAGGTCCCATCCAGACCCCAACCGTCTCTCTAACCCTAGCCCTCAACATAACCCTAACCCTAGGTCCCATCCAGACCCGAACCGTCTCTCTAACCCTAGCCCTCAACATAACCCTAACCCTAGGTCCCATCCAGACCCGAACCGTCTCTCTAACCCTAGCCCTCAACCTAACCCTAACCCTAGGTCCCATCCAGACCCGAACCGTCTCTCTAAACCTAGCCCTCAACATAACCCTAACCCTAGGTCCCATCCAGACCCGAACCGTCTCTCTAACCCTAGCTCTCAACATAACCCTAACCCTAGGTCCCATCCAGACCCGAACCGTCTCTCTAACCCTAGCCCTCCACATAACCCTAACCCTAGGTCCGATCTAAACCGGAACCGTCTCTCTAACCCTAGCCCTCAACATAACCCTAACCCTAGGTCCCATCCAGACCCGAACCGTGTCTCTAACCCTAGCCCTCAACATAACCCTAACCCTAGGTCCCATCCAGACCCGAACCGTCTCTCTAACCCTAGCCCTCAACATAACCCTAACTCTAAGTCCGATCTGAACCGGAACCGTCTCTCTAACCCTAGCCCTCAACATAACCCTAACCCAAGGTCCCATCCAGACCGGAACCGTCTCTCTAACCCTAGCCCTCATCATAACCCTAACCCTAGGTCCCATCCAGACCCGAACCGTCTCTCTAACCCTAGCCCTCAACATAACCCTAACCCTAGGTCCCATCCAGACCCGAACCGTCTCTCTAACCCTAGCCCTCAACATAACCCTAACCCTAGGTCCAATCCAGACCCGAACCGTCTCTCTAACCCTAGCCCTCAACATAACCCTAACCCTAGGTCCCATGCAGACCCGAACCGTCTCTCTAACCCTAGCCCTCAACATAACCCTAACCCTAGGTCCCATCCAGACAATAACCGTCCATCTAACCCTAGCCCTCAACATAACCCTAACCCTAGGTCCCATCAAGACCCGAACCGTCTCTCTAACCCTAGCCCTCAACATAACCCTAACCCTAGGTCCGATGTGAACCGGAACCGTCTCTCTAACCCTAGCCCTCAACATAACCCTAACCCTAGGTCCCATCCAGACCCGAACCGTCTCTCTAACCCTAGCCCTCAACATAACCCTAACCCTAGGGCCCATCCAGACCCGAACCGTCTCTCTAACCCTAGCCCTCAACATAACCCTAACCCTAGGTCCCATCCAGACCCGAACCGTCTCTCTAACCCTAGCCCTCAACATAACCCTAACCCTAGGTCCCATCCAGACCCGAACCGTCTCTCTAACCCTAGCCCTCAACATAACCCTAACCCTAGGTCCCATCCAGACCCGAACCGTCTCTCTAACCCTAGCCCTCAACATAACCCTAACCCTAGGTCCCATCCAGACCCGAACCGTCTCTCTAACCCTAGCCCTCAACCTAACCCTAACCCTAGGTCCCATCCAGACCCGAACCGTCTCTCTAAACCTAGCCCTCAACATAACCCTAACCCTAGGTCCCATCCAGACCCGAACCGTCTCTCTAACCCTAGCTCTCAACATAACCCTAACCCTAGGTCCCATCCAGACCCGAACCGTCTCTCTAACCCTAGCCCTCCACATAACCCTAACCCTAGGTCCGATCTAAACCGGAACCGTCTCTCTAACCCTAGCCCTCAACATAACCCTAACCCTAGTTCCCATCCAGACCCGAACCGTCTCTCTAACCCTAGCCCTCAACATAACCCTAACCCTAGGTCCCATCCAGACCCGAACCGTCTCTCTAACCCTAGCCCTCAACATAACCCTAACTCTAAGTCCGATCTGAACCGGAACCGTCTCTCTAACCCTAGCCCTCAACATAACCCTAACCCAAGGTCCCATCCAGACCCGAACCGTCTCTCTAACCCTAGCCCTCAACATAACCCTAACCCTAGGTCCCATCCAGACCCGAACCGTCTCTCTAACCCTAGCCCTCAACATAACCCTAACTCTAGGTCCGATCTGAACCGGAACCGTCTCTCTAACCCTAGCCCTCAACATAACCCTAACCCTAGGTCCCATCCAGACCCGAACCGTCTCTCTAACCCTAGCCCTCAACATAACCCTAACACTAGGTCCCATCCAGACCCGAACCGTCTCTCTAACCCTAGCCCTCAACATAACCCTAACCCTAGGTCCCATCCAGACCCGAACCGTCTCTCTAACCCTAGCCCTCAACATAACCCTAACCCTAGGTCCCATCCAGACCCGAACCGTCTCTCTAACCCTAGCCCTCAACATAACCCTAACCCTAGGTCCCATCCAGACCCGAACAGTCTCTCTAACCCTAGCCCTCAACATAACCCTATGCCTAGGTCCCATCCAGACCCGAACCGTCTCTCTAACCCTAGCCCTCAACATAACCCTAACCCTAGGTCCCATCCAGACCCGAACCGTCTCTCTAACACTAGCCCTCAACATAACCCTAACCCTAGGTCCCATCCAGACCCGAACCGTCTCTCTAACCCTAGCCCTCAACATAACCCTAACCCTAGGTCCCATCCAGACCCGAACCGTCTCTCTAACCCTAGCCCTAAACATAACCCTAACCCTAGGTCCCATCCAGACCCGAACCGTCTCTCTAACCCTAGCCCTCAACATAACCCTAACCCTAGGTCCCATCCAGACCCGAACCGTCTCTCTAACCCTAGCCCTCAACATCACCCTAACCCTAGGTCCCATCCAGACCCGAACCGTCTCTCTAACCCTAGCCCTCAACATAACCCTAACCCTAGGTCCCTTCCAGACCCGAACCGTCTCTCTAACCCTAGCCGTCAACATAACCCTAACCCTAGGTCCCATCCAGACCCGAACCGTCTCTCTAACCCTAGCCCTCAACATAACCCTAACCCTAGGCCCCATCTGAACCGGAACCGTCTCTCTAACCCTAGCCCTCAACATTACCCTAACCCTAGGTCCCATCCAGACCCGAACCGTCTCTCTAACCCCAGCCCTCAACATAACCCTAACCCTAGGTCCCATCCAGACCCGAACTGTCTCTCTAACCCTAGCTCTCAACATAACCCTAACCCTAGGTCCCATCCAGACCCGAACCGTCTCTCTAACCCTAGCCCTCCACATAACCCTAACCCTAGGTCCGATCTAAACCGGAACCGTCTCTCTAACCCTAGCCCTCAACATAACCCTAACCCTAGGTCCCATCCAGACCCGAACCGTCTCTCTAACCCTAGCCCTCAACATAACCCTAACCCTAGGTCCCATCCAGACCCGAACCGTCTCTCTAACCCTAGCCCTCAACATAACCATAACTCTAGGTCCGATCTGAACCGGAACCGTCTCTCTAACCCTAGCCCTCAACATAACCCTAACCCAAGGTCCCATCCAGACCCGAACCGTTTCTCTAACCCTAGCCCTCAACATAACCCTAACCCTAGGTACCATCCAGACCCGAACCGTCTCTCTAACCCTAGTCCTCAACATAACCTTAACTCTAGGTCCGATCTGAACCGGAACCGTCTCTCTAACCCTAGCCCTCAACATAACCCTAACCCTAGGTCCCATCCAGACCCGAACCGTCTCTCTAACACTAGCCCTCAACATAACCCTAACACTAGGTCCCATCCAGACCCGACCGTCTCTCTAACCCTAGCCCTCAACATAACCCTAACCCTAGGTCCCATCCAGACCCGAACCGTCTCTCTAACCCTAGCCCTCAACATAACCCTAACCCTAGGTCCCATCCAGACCCGAACCGTCTCTCTAACCCTAGCCCTCAACATAACCCTAACCCTAGGTCCCATCCAGACCCGAACAGTCTCTCTAACCCTAGCCCTCAACATAACCCTATCCCTAGGTCCCATCCAGACCCGAACCGTCTCTCTAACCCTAGCCCTCAACATAACCCTAACCCTAGGTCCCATCCAGACCGGAACCGTCTCTCTTACCCTAGCCCTCAACATAACCCTAACCCTAGGTCTCATCTAGACCCGAACCGTCTCTCTAACCCTAGCCCTCAACATAACCCTAACCCTAGGTCCCATCTGAACCGGAACCGTCTCTCTAACCCTAGCTGTCAAACTTACCCTAACCCTAGGTCCCATCCAGACCCGAACCGGCTCTCTAACCCTAGCCCTCAACATAACCCTAACCCTAGGTCCCATCCAGACCCGAACCGTCTCTCTAACCCTAGCCCTCAACATAACCCTAACCGTAGGTCCCATCCAGACCCGAACCGTCTCTCTAACCCTAGCCCTCAACATAACCTTAACCCTAGGTCCCATCTAGACCCGAACCGTGTCTCTAACCCTAGCCCTCAACATAACCCTAACCCTAGGTCCCATCCAGACCCGAACCGTCTCTCTAACCCTAGCCCTCAACATAACCCTAACCCTAGGTCCCATCCAGACCCGAACCGTCTCTCTAACCCTAGCCCTCAACATAACCCTAACCCTAGGTCCCATCCAGACCCGAACCGTCTCTCTAACCCTAGCCCTCAACATAACCCTAACCCTAGGTCCCATCCAGATGCGAACCGTCTCTCTAACCCTAGCCCTCAACATAACCCTAACCCTAGGTCCCATCCAGACCCGAACCGTCTCTCTAACCCTAGCCCTCAACATAACCCTAAACCTAGGTCCCATCCAGACCCGAACCGTCTCTCTAACCCTAGCCCTCAACATAACCCTAACCCTAGGTCCCATCCAGACCCGAACCGTCTCTCTAACCCTAGCCCTCAACATAACCCTAACCCTAGGTCCCACCCAGACCCGAACCGTTTCTCTAACCCTAGCCCTCAACATAACCCTAACCCTAGGTCCCATCCAGACCCGAACCGTCTCTCTAACGCTAGCCCTCAACATAACCCTATCCCTAGGTCCCATCCAGACCCGAACCGTCTCTCTAACCCTAGCCCTCAACATAACCCTAACCCTAGGTCCCATCCAGACCCGAACCGTCTCTCTAACCCTAGCCCTCAACATAACCCTAACCCTAGGTCCCATCCAGACCCGAACCGTCTCTCTAACCCTAGCCCTCAACATAACCCTAACCCTAGGTCCCATCCAGACCCGAACCGTCTCTCTAACCCTAGCCCTCAACATAACCCTAACCCTAGGTCCCATCCAGACCCGAACCGTCTCTCTAACCCTAGCCCTAAACATAACCCTAACCCTAGGTCCCATCCAGACCCGAACCGTCTCTCTAACCCTAGCCCTCAACATAACCCTAACCCTAGGTCCCATCCAGACCCGAACCGTCTCTCTAACCCTAGCCCTCAACATAACCCTAACCCTAGGTCCCATCCAGACCCGAACCGTCTCTCTAACCCTAGCCCTCAACATAACCCTAACCCTAGGTCCCTTCCAGACCCGAACCGTCTCTCTAACCCTAGCCCTCAACATAACCCTAACCCTAGGTCCCATCCAGACCCGAACCGTCTCTCTAACCCTAGCCCTCAACATAACCCTAACCCTAGGCCCCATCTGAACCGGAACCGTCTCTCTAACCCTAGCCCTCAACATTACCCTAACCCTAGGTCCCATCCAGACCCGAACCGTCTCTCTAACCCCAGCCCTCAACATAACCCTAACCCTAGGTCCCATCCAGACCCGAACCGTCTCTCTAACCCTAGCCCTCAACATAACCCTAACCCTAGGTCCCATCCAGACCAGAACCGTCTCTCTAACCCTAGCCCTCAACATAACCCTAACCCTAGGTCCCATCCAGACCCGAACCGTCTCTCTAACCCTAGCCCTCAACATAACCCTAACCCTAGGTCCCATCCAGACCCGAACCGTCTCTCTAACCCTAGCCCTCAACATAACCCTAACCCTAGGTCCCATCCAGACCCGAACCGTCTCTCTAACCCTAGCCCTCAACATAACAGTAACCCTAGGTCCCATCCAGACCCGAACCGTCTCTCTAACCCTAGCCCTCAACATAACCCTAACCCTAGGTCCCATCCAGACCCGAACCGTCTCTCTAACCCTAGCCCTCAACATAACCCTAAACCTAGGTCCCATCCAGACCCGAACCGTCTCTCTAAACCTAGCCCTCAACATAACCCTAACCCTAGGTCCCATCCAGACCCGAACAGTCTCTCTAACCCTAGCCCTCAACATAACCCTAACCCTAGGTCCCATCTGAACCCGAACCGTCTCTCTAACCCTAGCCCTCAACATAACCCTAACCCTAGGACCCATCCAGACCGGAACCGTCTCTCTAACCCTAGCCCTCAACATAACCCTAACCCTAGGTCCCATCCAGACCCGAACCGTCTCTCTAACCCTAGCCCTCAACATAACCCTAACCCTAAGTCCCATCCAGACCCGAACCGTCTCTCTAACCCTAGCCCTCAACATAACCCTAACCCTAGGTCCCATCCAGACAATAACCGTCCATCTAACCCTAGCCCTCAACATAACCCTAACCCTAGGTCCCATCAAGACCCGAACCGTCTCTCTAACCCTAGCCCTCAACATAACCCTAACCCTAGGTCCGATGTGAACCGGAACCGTCTCTCTAACCCTAGCCCTCAACATAACCCTAACCCTAGGTCCCATCCAGACCCGAACCGTCTCTCTAACCCTAGCCCTCAACATAACCCTAACCCTAGGTCCCATCCAGACCCGAACCGTCTCTCTAACCCTAGCCCTCAACATAACCCTAACCCTAGGTCCCATCCAGACCCGAACCGTCTCTCTAACCCTAGCCCTCAACATAACCCTAACCCTAGGTCCCATCCAGACCCGACCCGTCTCTCTAACCCTAGCCCTCAACATAATCCTAACCCTAGGTCCCATCCAGACCCGAACCGTCTCTCTAACCCTAGCCCTCAACATAACCCTAACCCTAGGTCCCATCCAGACCCGAACCGTCTCTCTAACCCTAGCTCTCAACATAACCCTAACCCTAGGTCCCATCCAGACCCGAACCGTCTCTCTAACCCTAGCCCTCCACATAACCCTAACCCTAGGTCCGATCTAAACCGGAACCGTCTCTCTAACCCTAGCCCTCAACATAACCCTAACCCTAGGTCCCATCCAGACCCGAACCGTCTCTCTAACCCTAGCCCTCAACATAACCCTAACCCTAGGTCCCATCCAGACCCGAACCGTCTCCCTAACCCTAGCCCTCAACATAACCCTAACTCTAAGTCCGATCTGAACCGGAACCGTCTCTCTAACCCTAGCCCTCAACATAACCCTAACCCAAGGTCCCATCCAGACCGGAACCGTCTCTCTAACCCTAGCCCTCAACATAACCCTAACCCTAGGTCCCATCCAGACCCGAACCGTCTCTCTAACCCTAGCCCTCAACATAACCCTAACCCTAGGTCCCATCCAGACCCGAACCGTCTCTCTAACCCTAGCCCTCAACATAACCCTAACCCTAGGTCCAATCCAGACCCGAACCGTCTCTCTAACCCTAGCCCTCAACATAACCCTAACCCTAGGTCCCATGCAGACCCGAACCGTCTCTCTAACCCTAGCCCTCAACATAACCCTAACCCTAGGTCCCATCCAGACAATAACCGTCCATCTAACCCTAGCCCTCAACATAACCCTAACCCTAGGTCCCATCAAGACCCGAACCGTCTCTCTAACCCTAGCCCTCAACATAACCCTAACCCTAGGTCCGATGTGAACCGGAACCGTCTCTCTAACCCTAGCCCTCAACATAACCCTAACCCTAGGTCCCATCCAGACCCGAACCGTCTCTCTAACCCTAGCCCTCAACATAACCCTAACCCTAGGTCCCATCCAGACCCGAACCGTCTCTCTAACCCTAGCCCTCAACATAACCCTAACCCTAGGTCCCATCCAGACCCGAACCGTCTCTCTAACCCTAGCCCTCAACATAACCCTAACCCTAGGTCCCATCCAGACCCGAACCGTCTCTCTAACCCTAGCCCTCAACATAACCCTAACCCTAGGTCCCATCCAGGCCCGAACCGTCTCTCTAACCCTAGCCCTCAACATAACCCTAACCCTAGGTCCCATCCAGACCCGAACCGTCTCTCTAACCCTAGCCCTCAACCTAACCCTAACCCTAGGTCCCATCCAGACCCGAACCGTCTCTCTAAACCTAGCCCTCAACATAACCCTAACCCTAGGTCCCATCCAGACCCGAACCGTCTCTCTAACCCTAGCTCTCAACATAAGCCTAACCCTAGGTCCCATCCAGACCCGAACCGTCTCTCTAACCCTAGCCCTCCACATAACCCTAACCCTAGGTCCGATCTAAACCGGAACCGTCTCTCTAACCCTAGCCCTCAACATAACCCTAACCCTAGGTCCCATCCAGACCCGAACCGTCTCTCTAACCCTAGCCCTCAACATAACCCTAACCCTAGGTCCCATCCAGACCCGAACCGTCTCTCTAACCCTAGCCCTCAACATAACCCTAACTCTAAGTCCGATCTGAACCGGAACCGTCTCTCTAACCCTAGCCCTCAACATAACCCTAACCCAAGGTCCCATCCAGACCCGAACCGTCTGTCTAACCCTAGCCCTCAACATAACCCTAACCCTAGGTCCCATCCAGACCCGAACCGTCTCTCTAACCCTAGCCCTCAACATAACCCTAACTCTAGGTCCGATCTGAACCGGAACCGTCTCTCTAACCCTAGCCCTCAACATAACCCTAACCCTAGGTCCCATCCAGACCCTAACCGTCTCTCTAACCCTAGCCCTCAACATAACCCTAACACTAGGTCCCATCCAGACCCGAACCGTCTCTCTAACCCTAGCCCTCAACATAACCCTAACCCTAGGTCCCATCCAGACCCGAACCGTCTCTCTAACCCTAGCCCTCAACATAACCCTAACCCTAGGTCCCATCCAGACCCGAACCGTCTCTCTAACCCTAGCCCTCAACATAACCCTAACCCTAGGTCCCATCCAGACCCGAACAGTCTCTCTAACCCTAGCCCTCAACATAACCCTATGCCTAGGTCCCATCCAGACCCGAACCGTCTCTCTAACCCTAGCCCTCAACATAACCCTAACCCTAGGTCCCATCCAGACCCGAACCGTCTCTCTAACCCTAGCCCTCAACATAACCCTAACCCTAGGTCCCATCCAGACCCGAACCGTCTCTCTAACCCTAGCCCTCAACATAACCCTAACCCTAGGTCCCATCCAGACCCGAACCGTCTCTCTAACCCTAGCCCTAAACATAACCCTAACCCTAGGTCCCATCCAGACCCGAACCGTCTCTCTAACCCTAGCCCTCAACATAACCCTAACCCTAGGTCCCATCCAGACCCGAACCGTCTCTCTAACCCTAGCCCTCAACATCACCCTAACCCTAGGTCCCATCCAGACCCGAACCGTCTCTCTAACCCTAGCCCTCAACATAACCCTAACCCTAGGTCCCTTCCAGACCCGAACCGTCTCTCTAACCCTAGCCCTCAACATAACCCTAACCCTAGGTCCCATCCAGACCCGAACCGTCTCTCTAACCCTAGCCCTCAACATAACCCTAACCCTAGGCCCCATCTGAACCGGAACCGTCTCTCTAACCCTAGCCCTCAACATTACCCTAACCCTAGGTCCCATCCAGACCCGAACCGTCTCTCTAACCCCAGCCCTCAACATAACCCTAACCCTAGGTCCCATCCAGACCCGAACCGTCTCTCTAACCCTAGCCCTCAACATAACCCTAACCCTAGGTCCCATCCAGACCCGAACCGTCTCTCTAACCCTAGCCCTCAACATAACCCTAACCCTAGGTCCCATCCAGACCCGAACCGTCTCTCTAACCCTAGCCCTCAACATAACCCTAACCCTAGGTCCCATCCAGACCCGAACCGTCTCTCTAACCCTAGCCCTCAACATAACCCTAACCCTATGTCCCATCCAGACCCGAATCGTCTCTCTAACCCTAGCCCTCAACATAACCCTAACCCTAGGTCCCATCCAGACCCGAACCGTCTCTCTAACCCTAGCCTTCAACATAACCCTAACCCTAGGTCCCATCCAGACCCGAACCGTCTCTCTAACCCTAGCCCTCAACATAACCCTAAACCTAGGTCCCATCCAGACCCGAACCGTCTCTCTAAACCTAGCCCTCAACATAACCCTAACCCTAGGTCCCATCCAGACCCGAACCGTCTCTCTAACCCTAGCCCTCAACATAACCCTAACCCTAGGTCCCATCCAGACCCGAACCGTCTCTCTAACCCTAGCCCTCAACATAACCCTAACCCTAGGTCCCATCCAGACCCGAACCGTCTCTCTAACCCTAGCCCTCAACATAACCCTAACCCTAGGTCCCATCCAGACCCGAACCGTCTCTCTAACCCTAGCCCTCAACATAACCCTAACCCTAGGTCCCATCCAGACCCGAACCGTCTCTCTAACCCTAGCCCTCAACATAACCCTAACCCTAGGTCCCATCTGAACCCGAACCGTCTCTCTAACCCTAGCCCTCAACATAAACCTAACCCTAGATCCCATCCAGACCCGAACCGTCTCTCTAACCCTAGCCCTCAACATAACCCTATCCCTAGGTCCCATCCAGACCCGAACCGTCTCTCTAACCCTAGCCCTCAACATAACCCTAACCCTAGGTCCCATCCAGACCCGAACCGTCTCTCTAACCCTAGCCCTCAACATAACCCTAACCCTAGGTCCCATCCAGACCCGAACCGTCTCTCTAACCCTCGCCCTCAACATAACCCTAACCCTAGGTCCCATCCAGACCCGAACCGTCTCTCTAACCCTAGCGCTCAACATAACCCTAACCCTAGGTCCCATCCAGACCCGAACCGTCTCTCTAACCCTAGCCCTCAACATAACCCTAACCCTAGGTCCCATCCAGACCCGAACCGTCTCTCTAACCCTAGCCCTCAACATAACCCTAACCCTAGGTCCCATCCAGACCCGAACCGTCTCCCTAACCCTAGCCCTCAACATAACCCTAACTCTAAGTCCGATCTGAACCGGAACCGTCTCTCTAACCCTAGCCCTCAACATAACCCTAACCCAAGGTCCCATCCAGACCGGAACCGTCTCTCTAACCCTAGCCCTCAACATAACCCTAACCCTAGGTCCCATCCAGACCCGAACCGTCTCTCTAACCCTAGCCCTCAACATAACCCTAACCCTAGGTCCCATCCAGACCCGAACCGTCTCTCTAACCCTAGCCCTCAACATAACCCTAACCCTAGGTCCAATCCAGACCCGAACCGTCTCTCTAACCCTAGCCCTCAACATAACCCTAACCCTAGGTCCCATGCAGACCCGAACCGTCTCTCTAACCCTAGCCCTCAACATAACCCTAACCCTAGGTCCCATCCAGACAATAACCGTCCATCTAACCCTAGCCCTCAACATAACCCTAACCCTAGGTCCCATCAAGACCCGAACCGTCTCTCTAACCCTAGCCCTCAACATAACCCTAACCCTAGGTCCGATGTGAACCGGAACCGTCTCTCTAACCCTAGCCCTCAACATAACCCTAACCCTAGGTCCCATCCAGACCCGAACCGTCTCTCTAACCCTAGCCCTCAACATAACCCTAACCCTAGGTCCCATCCAGACCCGAACCGTCTCTCTAACCCTAGCCCTCAACATAACCCTAACCCTAGGTCCCATCCAGACCCGAACCGTCTCTCTAACCCTAGCCCTCAACATAACCCTAACCCTAGGTCCCATCCAGACCCGAACCGTCTCTCTAACCCTAGCCCTCAACATAACCCTAACCCTAGGTCCCATCCAGGCCCGAACCGTCTCTCTAACCCTAGCCCTCAACATAACCCTAACCCTAGGTCCCATCCAGACCCGAACCGTCTCTCTAACCCTAGCCCTCAACCTAACCCTAACCCTAGGTCCCATCCAGACCCGAACCGTCTCTCTAAACCTAGCCCTCAACATAACCCTAACCCTAGGTCCCATCCAGACCCGAACCGTCTCTCTAACCCTAGCTCTCAACATAAGCCTAACCCTAGGTCCCATCCAGACCCGAACCGTCTCTCTAACCCTAGCCCTCCACATAACCCTAACCCTAGGTCCGATCTAAACCGGAACCGTCTCTCTAACCCTAGCCCTCAACATAACCCTAACCCTAGGTCCCATCCAGACCCGAACCGTCTCTCTAACCCTAGCCCTCAACATAACCCTAACCCTAGGTCCCATCCAGACCCGAACCGTCTCTCTAACCCTAGCCCTCAACATAACCCTAACTCTAAGTCCGATCTGAACCGGAACCGTCTCTCTAACCCTAGCCCTCAACATAACCCTAACCCAAGGTCCCATCCAGACCCGAACCGTCTGTCTAACCCTAGCCCTCAACATAACCCTAACCCTAGGTCCCATCCAGACCCGAACCGTCTCTCTAACCCTAGCCCTCAACATAACCCTAACTCTAGGTCCGATCTGAACCGGAACCGTCTCTCTAACCCTAGCCCTCAACATAACCCTAACCCTAGGTCCCATCCAGACCCGAACCGTCTCTCTAACCCTAGCCCTCAACATAACCCTAACACTAGGTCCCATCCAGACCCGAACCGTCTCTCTAACCCTAGCCCTCAACATAACCCTAACCCTAGGTCCCATCCAGACCCGAACCGTCTCTCTAACCCTAGCCCTCAACATAACCCTAACCCTAGGTCCCATCCAGACCCGAACCGTCTCTCTAACCCTAGCCCTCAACATAACCCTAACCCTAGGTCCCATCCAGACCCGAACAGTCTCTCTAACCCTAGCCCTCAACATAACCCTATGCCTAGGTCCCATCCAGACCCGAACCGTCTCTCTAACCCTAGCCCTCAACATAACCCTAACCCTAGGTCCCATCCAGACCCGAACCGTCTCTCTAACCCTAGCCCTCAACATAACCCTAACCCTAGGTCCCATCCAGACCCGAACCGTCTCTCTAACCCTAGCCCTCAACATAACCCTAACCCTAGGTCCCATCCAGACCCGAACCGTCTCTCTAACCCTAGCCCTAAACATAACCCTAACCCTAGGTCCCATCCAGACCCGAACCGTCTCTCTAACCCTAGCCCTCAACATAACCCTAACCCTAGGTCCCATCCAGACCCGAACCGTCTCTCTAACCCTAGCCCTCAACATCACCCTAACCCTAGGTCCCATCCAGACCCGAACCGTCTCTCTAACCCTAGCCCTCAACATAACCCTAACCCTAGGTCCCTTCCAGACCCGAACCGTCTCTCTAACCCTAGCCCTCAACATAACCCTAACCCTAGGTCCCATCCAGACCCGAACCGTCACTCTAACCCTAGCCCTCAACATAACCCTAACCCTAGGCCCCATCTGAACCGGAACCGTCTCTCTAACCCTAGCCCTCAACATTACCCTAACCCTAGGTCCCATCCAGACCCGAACCGTCTCTCTAACCCCAGCCCTCAACATAACCCTAACCCTAGGTCCCATCCAGACCCGAACCGTCTCTCTAACCCTAGCCCTCAACATAACCCTAACCCTAGGTCCCATCCAGACCCGAACCGTCTCTCTAACCCTAGCCCTCAACATAACCCTAACCCTAGGTCCCATCCAGACCCGAACCGTCTCTCTAACCCTAGCCCTCAACATAACCCTAACCCTAGGTCCCATCCAGACCCGAACCGTCTCTCTAACCCTAGCCCTCAACATAACCCTAACCCTATGTCCCATCCAGACCCGAATCGTCTCTCTAACCCTAGCCCTCAACATAACCCTAACCCTAGGTCCCATCCAGACCCGAACCGTCTCTCTAACCCTAGCCTTCAACATAACCCTAACCCTAGGTCCCATCCAGACCCGAACCGTCTCTCTAACCCTAGCCCTCAACATAACCCTAAACCTAGGTCCCATCCAGACCCGAACCGTCTCTCTAAACCTAGCCCTCAACATAACCCTAACCCTAGGTCCCATCCAGACCCGAACCGTCTCTCTAACCCTAGCCCTCAACATAACCCTAACCCTAGGTCCCATCCAGACCCGAACCGTCTCTCTAACCCTAGCCCTCAACATAACCCTAACCCTAGGTCCCATCCAGACCCGAACCGTCTCTCTAACCCTAGCCCTCAACATAACCCTAACCCTAGGTCCCATCCAGACCCGAACCGTCTCCCTAACCCTAGCCCTCAACATAACCCTAACCCTAGGTCCCATCCAGACCCGAACCGTCTCTCTAACCCTAGCCCTCAACATAACCCTAACCCTAGGTCCCATCTGAACCCGAACCGTCTCTCTAACCCTAGCCCTCAACATAAACCTAACCCTAGATCCCATCCAGACCCGAACCGTCTCTCTAACCCTAGCCCTCAACATAACCCTATCCCTAGGTCCCATCCAGACCCGAACCGTCTCTCTAACCCTAGCCCTCAACATAACCCTAACCCTAGGTCCCATCCAGACCCGAACCGTCTCTCTAACCCTAGCCCTCAACATAACCCTAACCCTAGGTCCCATCCAGACCCGAACCGTCTCTCTAACCCTCGCCCTCAACATAACCCTAACCCTAGGTCCCATCCAGACCCGAACCGTCTCTCTAACCCTAGCGCTCAACATAACCCTAACCCTAGGTCCCATCCAGACCCGAACCGTCTCTCTAACCCTAGCCCTCAACATAACCCTAACCCTAGGTCCCATCCAGACCCGAACCGTCTCTCTAACCCTAGCCCTCAACATAACCCTAACCCTAGGTCCAATCCAGACCCGAACCGTCTCTCTAACCCTAGCCCTCAACATAACCCTAACCCTAGGTCCCATGCAGACCCGAACCGTCTCTCTAACCCTAGCCCTCAACATAACCCTAACCCTAGGTCCCATCCAGACAATAACCGTCCATCTAACCCTAGCCCTCAACATAACCCTAACCCTAGGTCCCATCAAGACCCGAACCGTCTCTCTAACCCTAGCCCTCAACATAACCCTAACCCTAGGTCCGATGTGAACCGGAACCGTCTCTCTAACCCTAGCCCTCAACATAACCCTAACCCTAGGTCCCATCCAGACCCGAACCGTCTCTCTAACCCTAGCCCTCAACATAACCCTAACCCTAGGTCCCATCCAGACCCGAACCGTCTCTCTAACCCTAGCCCTCAACATAACCCTAACCCTAGGTCCCATCCAGACCCGAACCGTCTCTCTAACCCTAGCCCTCAACATAACCCTAACCCTAGGTCCCATCCAGGCCCGAACCGTCTCTCTAACCCTAGCCCTCAACATAACCCTAACCCTAGGTCCCATCCAGACCCGAACCGTCTCTCTAACCCTAGCCCTCAACCTAACCCTAACCCTAGGTCCCATCCAGACCCGAACCGTCTCTCTAAACCTAGCCCTCAACATAACCCTAACCCTAGGTCCCATCCAGACCCGAACCGTCTCTCTAACCCTAGCTCTCAACATAAGCCTAACCCTAGGTCCCATCCAGACCCGAACCGTCTCTCTAACCCTAGCCCTCCACATAACCCTAACCCTAGGTCCGATCTAAACCGGAACCGTCTCTCTAACCCTAGCCCTCAACATAACCCTAACCCTAGGTCCCATCCAGACCCGAACCGTCTCTCTAACCCTAGCCCTCAACATAACCCTAACCCTAGGTCCCATCCAGACCCGAACCGTCTCTCTAACCCTAGCCCTCAACATAACCCTAACTCTAAGTCCGATCTGAACCGGAACGGTCTCTCTAACCCTAGCCCTCAACATAACCCTAACCCAAGGTCCCATCCAGACCCGAACCGTCTGTCTAACCCTAGCCCTCAACATAACCCTAACCCTAGGTCCCATCCAGACCCGAACCGTCTCTCTAACCCTAGCCCTCAACATAACCCTAACTCTAGGTCCGATCTGAACCGGAACCGTCTCTCTAACCCTAGCCCTCAACATAACCCTAACCCTAGGTCCCATCCAGACCCGAACCGTCTCTCTAACCCTAGCCCTCAACATAACCCTAACACTAGGTCCCATCCAGACCCGAACCGTCTCTCTAACCCTAGCCCTCAACATAACCCTAACCCTAGGTCCCATCCAGACCCGAACCGTCTCTCTAACCCTAGCCCTCAACATAACCCTAACCCTAGGTCCCATCCAGACCCGAACCGTCTCTCTAACCCTAGCCCTCAACATAACCCTAACCCTAGGTCCCATCCAGACCCGAACAGTCTCTCTAACCCTAGCCCTCAACATAACCCTATGCCTAGGTCCCATCCAGACCCGAACCGTCTCTCTAACCCTAGCCCTCAACATAACCCTAACCCTAGGTCCCATCCAGACCCGAACCGTCTCTCTAACCCTAGCCCTCAACATAACCCTAACCCTAGGTCCCATCCAGACCCGAACCGTCTCTCTAACCCTAGCCCTCAACATTACCCTAACCCTAGGTCCCATCCAGACCCGAACCGTCTCTCTAACCCTAGCCCTAAACATAACCCTAACCCTAGGTCCCATCCAGACCCGAACCGTCTCTCTAACCCTAGCCCTCAACATAACCCTAACCCTAGGTCCCATCCAGACCCGAACCGTCTCTCTAACCCTAGCCCTCAACATCACCCTAACCCTAGGTCCCATCCAGACCCGAACCGTCTCTCTAACCCTAGCCCTCAACATAACCCTAACCCTAGGTCCCTTCCAGACCCGAACCGTCTCTCTAACCCTAGCCCTCAACATAACCCTAACCCTAGGTCCCATCCAGACCCGAACCGTCTCTCTAACCCCTAGCCCTCAACATAACCCTAACCCTAGGCCCCATCTGAACCGGAACCGTCTCTCTAACCCTAGCCCTCAACATTACCCTAACCCTAGGTCCCATCCAGACCCGAACCGTCTCTCTAACCCCAGCCCTCAACATAACCCTAACCCTAGGTCCCATCCAGACCCGAACCGTCTCTCTAACCCTAGCCCTCAACATAACCCTAACCCTAGGTCCCATCCAGACCCGAACCGTCTCTCTAACCCTAGCCCTCAACATAACCCTAACCCTAGGTCCCATCCAGACCCGAACCGTCTCTCTAACCCTAGCCCTCAACATAACCCTAACCCTAGGTCCCATCCAGACCCGAACCGTCTCTCTAAACCTAGCCCTCAACATAACCCTAACCCTATGTCCCATCCAGACCCGAATCGTCTCTCTAACCCTAGCCCTCAACATAACCCTAACCCTAGGTCCCATCCAGACCCGAACCGTCTCTCTAACCCTAGCCTTCAACATAACCCTAACCCTAGGTCCCATCCAGACCCGAACCGTCTCTCTAACCCTAGCCCTCAACATAACCCTAAACCTAGGTCCCATCCAGACTCGAACCGTCTCTCTAAACCTAGCCCTCAACATAACCCTAACCCTAGGTCCCATCCAGACCCGAACCGTCTCTCTAACCCTAGCCCTCAACATAACCCTAACCCTAGGTCCCATCCAGACCCGAACCGTCTCTCTAACCCTAGCCCTCAACATAACCCTAACCCTAGGTCCCATCCAGACCCGAACCGTCTCTCTAACCCTAGCCCTCAACATAACCCTAACCCTAGGTCCCATCCAGACCCGAACCGTCTCTCTAACCCTAGCCCTCAACATAACCCTAACCCTAGGTCCCATCCAGACCCGAACCGTCTCTCTAACCCTAGCCCTCAACATAACCCTAACCCTAGGTCCCATCTGAACCCGAACCGTCTCTCTAACCCTAGCCCTCAACATAAACCTAACCCTAGATCCCATCCAGACCCGAACCGTCTCTCTAACCCTAGCCCTCAACATAACCCTATCCCTAGGTCCCATCCAGACCCGAACCGTCTCTCTAACCCTAGCCCTCAACATAACCCTAACCCTAGGTCCCATCCAGACCCGAACCGTCTCTCTAACCCTAGCCCTCAACATAACCCTAACCCTAGGTCCCATCCAGACCCGAACCGTCTCTCTAACCCTCGCCCTCAACATAACCCTAACCCTAGGTCCCATCCAGACCCGAACCGTCTCTCTAACCCTAGCGCTCAACATAACCCTAACCCTAGGTCCCATCCAGACCCGAACCGTCTCTCTAACCCTAGCCCTCAACATAACCCTAACCCTAGGTCCCATCCAGACCCGAACCGTCTCTCTAACCCTAGCCCTCAACATAACCCTAACCCTAGGTCCCATCCAGACCCGAACCGTCTCTCTAACCCTAGCCCTCAACATAACCCTAACCCTAGGTCCCATCCAGACCCGAACCGTCTCTCTAACCCTAGCCCTCAACATAACCCTAACCCTAGGACCCATCCAGACCCGAACCGTCTCTCTAACCCTAGCCCTCAACATAACCCTAACCCTAGGTCCCATCCAGACCCGAACCGTCTCTCTAACCCTAGCCCTCAACATAACCCTAACCCTAGGTCCCATCCAGACCCGAACCGTCTCTCTAACCCTAGCCCTCAACATAACCCTAACCCTAGGTCCCATCCAGACCCGAACCGTCTCTCTAACCCTAGCCCTCAACATAACCCTAACCCTAGGTCCCATCCAGACCCGAACCGTCTCTCTAACCCTAGCCCTCAACATAACCCTAACCCTAGGTCCCATCCAGACCCGAACCGTCTCTCTAACCCTAGCCCTCAACATAACCCTAAACCTAGGTCCCATCCAGACCCGAACCGTCTCTCTAAACCTAGCCCTCAACATAACCCTAACCCTAGGTCCCATCCAGACCCGAACCGTCTCTCTAACCCTAGCCCTCAACATAACCCTAACCCTAGGTCCCATCTGAACCCGAACCGTCTCTCTAACCCTAGCCCTCAACATAACCCTAACCCTAGGACCCATCCAGACCGGAACCGTCTCTCTAACCCTAGCCCTCAACATAACCCTAACCCTAGGTCCCATCCAGACCCGAACCGTCTCTCTAACCCTAGCCCTCAACATAACCCTAACCCTAGGTCCCATCCAGACCCGAACCGTCTCTCTAACCCTAGCCCTCAACATAACCCTAACCCTAGGTCCCATCCAGACAATAACCGTCCATCTAACCCTAGCCCTCAACATAACCCTAACCCTAGGTCCCATCAAGACCCGAACCGTCTCTCTAACCCTAGCCCTCAACATAACCCTAACCCTAGGTCCGATGTGAACCGGAACCGTCTCTCTAACCCTAGCCCTCAACATAACCCTAACCCTAGGTCCCATCCAGACCCGAACCGTCTCTCTAACCCTAGCCCTCAACATAACCCTAACCCTAGGTCCCATCCAGACCCAAACCGTCTCTCTAACCCTAGCCCTCAACATAACCCTAACCCTAGGTCCCATCCAGACCCGAACCGTCTCTCTAACCCTAGCCCTCAACATAACCCTAACCCTAGGTCCCATCCAGACCCGAACCGTCTCTCTAACCCTAGCCCTCAACATAACCCTAACCCTAGGTCCCATCCAGACCCGAACCGTCTCTCTAACCCTAGCCCTCAACCTAACCCTAACCCTAGGTCCCATCCAGACCCGAACCGTCTCTCTAAACCTAGCCCTCAACATAACCCTAACCCTAGGTCCCATCCAGACCCGAACCGTCTCTCTAACCCTAGCTCTCAACATAACCCTAACCCTAGGTCCCATCCAGACCCGAACCGTCTCTCTAACCCTAGCCCTCCACATAACCCTAACCCTAGGTCCGATCTAAACCGGAACCGTCTCTCTAACCCTAGCCCTCAACATAACCCTAACCCTAGGTCCCATCCAGACCCGAACCGTCTCTCTAACCCTAGCCCTCAACATAACCCTAACCCTAGGTCCCATCCAGACCCGAACCGTCTCTCTAACCCTAGCCCTCAACATAACCCTAACTCTAAGTCCGATCTGAACCGGAACCGTCTCTCTAACCCTAGCCCTCAACATAACCCTAACCCAAGGTCCCATCCAGACCGGAACCGTCTCTCTAACCCTAGCCCTCAACATAACCCTAACCCTAGGTCCCATCCAGACCCGAACCGTCTCTCTAACCCTAGCCCTCAACATAACCCTAACCCTAGGTCCCATCCAGACCCGAACCGTCTCTCTAACCCTAGCCCTCAACATAACCCTAACCCTAGGTCCAATCCAGACCCGAACCGTCTCTCTAACCCTAGCCCTCAACATAACCCTAACCCTAGGTCCCATGCAGACCCGAACCGTCTCTCTAACCGTAGCCCTCAACATAACCCTAACCCTAGGTCCCATCCAGACAATAACCGTCCATCTAACCCTAGCCCTCAACATAACCCTAACCCTAGGTCCCATCAAGACCCGAACCGTCTCTCTAACCCTAGCCCTCAACATAACCCTAACCCTAGGTCCGATGTGAACCGGAACCGTCTCTCTAACCCTAGCCCTCAACATAACCCTAACCCTAGGTCCCATCCAGACCCGAACCGTCTCTCTAACCCTAGCCCTCAACATAACCCTAACCCTAGGTCCCATCCAGACCCGAACCGTCTCTCTAACCCTAGCCCTCAACATAACCCTAACCCTAGGTCCCATCCAGACCCGAACCGTCTCTCTAACCCTAGCCCTCAACATAATCCTAACCCTAGGTCCCATCCAGACCCGAACCGTCTCTCTAACCCTAGCCCTCAACATAACCCTAACCCTAGGTCCCATCCAGACCCGAACCGTCTCTCTAACCCTAGCTCTCAACATAACCCTAACCCTAGGTCCCATCCAGACCCGAACCGTCTCTCTAACCCTAGCCCTCCACATAACCCTAACCCTAGGTCCGATCTAAACCGGAACCGTCTCTCTAACCCTAGCCCTCAACATAACCCTAACCCTAGGTCCCATCCAGACCCGAACCGTCTCTCTAACCCTAGCCCTCAACATAACCCTAACCCTAGGTCCCATCCAGACCCGAACCGTCTCCCTAACCCTAGCCCTCAACATAACCCTAACTCTAAGTCCGATCTGAACCGGAACCGTCTCTCTAACCCTAGCCCTCAACATAACCCTAACCCAAGGTCCCATCCAGACCGGAACCGTCTCTCTAACCCTAGCCCTCAACATAACCCTAACCCTAGGTCCCATCCAGACCCGAACCGTCTCTCTAACCCTAGCCCTCAACATAACCCTAACCCTAGGTCCCATCCAGACCCGAACCGTCTCTCTAACCCTAGCCCTCAACATAACCCTAACCCTAGGTCCAATCCAGACCCGAACCGTCTCTCTAACCCTAGCCCTCAACATAACCCTAACCCTAGGTCCCATCCAGACCCGAACCGTCTCTCTAACCCTAGCCCTCAACATAACCCTAACCCTAGGTCCCATCCAGACAATAACCGTCCATCTAACACTAGCCCTCAACATAACCCTAACCCTAGGTCCCATCAAGACCCGAACCGTCTCTCTAACCCTAGCCCTCAACATAACCCTAACCCTAGGTCCGATGTGAACCGGAACCGTCTCTCTAACCCTAGCCCTCAACATAACCCTAACCCTAGGTCCCATCCAGACCCGAACCGTCTCTCTAACCCTAGCCCTCAACATAACCCTAACCCTAGGTCCCATCCAGACCCGAACCGTCTCTCTAACCCTAGCCCTCAACATAACCCTAACCCTAGGTCCCATCCAGACCCGAACCGTCTCTCTAACCCTAGCCCTCAACATAACCCTAACCCTAGGTCCCATCCAGACCCGAACCGTCTCTCTAACCCTAGCCCTCAACATAACCCTAACCCTAGGTCCCATCCAGGCCCGAACCGTCTCTCTAACCCTAGCCCTCAACATAACCCTAACCCTAGGTCCCATCCAGACCCGAACCGTCTCTCTAACCCTAGCCCTCAACCTAACCCTAACCCTAGGTCCCATCCAGACCCGAACCGTCTCTCTAAACCTAGCCCTCAACATAACCCTAACCCTAGGTCCCATCCAGACCCGAACCGTCTCTCTAACCCTAGCTCTCAACATAAGCCTAACCCTAGGTCCCATCCAGACCCGAACCGTCTCTCTAACCCTAGCCCTCCACATAACCCTAACCCTAGGTCCGATCTAAACCGGAACCGTCTCTCTAACCCTAGCCCTCAACATAACCCTAACCCTAGGTCCCATCCAGACCCGAACCGTCTCTCTAACCCTAGCCCTCAACATAACCCTAACCCTAGGTCCCATCCAGACCCGAACCGTCTCTCTAACCCTAGCCCTCAACATAACCCTAACTCTAAGTCCGATCTGAACCGGAACCGTCTCTCTAACCCTAGCCCTCAACATAACCCTAACCCAAGGTCCCATCCAGACCCGAACCGTCTCTCTAACCCTAGCCCTCAACATAACCCTAACCCTAGGTCCCATCCAGACCCGAACCGTCTCTCTAACCCTAGCCCTCAACATAACCCTAACTCTAGGTCCGATCTGAACCGGAACCGTCTCTCTAACCCTAGCCCTCAACATTACCCTAACCCTAGGTCCCATCCAGACCCGAACCGTCTCTCTAACCCTAGCCCTCAACATAACCCTAACACTAGGTCCCATCCAGACCCGAACCGTCTCTCTAACCCTAGCCCTCAACATAACCCTAACCCTAGGTCCCATCCAGACCCGAACCGTCTCTCTAACCCTAGCCCTCAACATAACCCTAACCCTAGGTCCCATCCAGACCCGAACCGTCTCTCTAACCCTAGCCCTCAACATAACCCTAACCCTAGGTCCCATCCAGACCCGAACAGTCTCTCTAACCCTAGCCCTCAACATAACCCTATGCCTAGGTCCCATCCAGACCCGAACCGTCTCTCTAACCCTAGCCCTCAACATAACCCTAACCCTAGGTCCCATCCAGACCCGAACCGTCTCTCTAACCCTAGCCCTCAACATAACCCTAACCCTAGGTCCCATCCAGACCCGAACCGTCTCTCTAACCCTAGCCCTCAACATAACCCTAACCCTAGGTCCCATCCAGACCCGAACCGTCTCTCTAACCCTAGCCCTAAACATAACCCTAACCCTAGGTCCCATCCAGACCCGAACCGTCTCTCTAACCCTAGCCCTCAACATAACCCTAACCCTAGGTCCCATCCAGACCCGAACCGTCTCTCTAACCCTAGCCCTCAACATCACCCTAACCCTAGGTCCCATCCAGACCCGAACCGTCTCTCTAACCCTAGCCCTCAACATAACCCTAACCCTAGGTCCCTTCCAGACCCGAACCGTCTCTCTAACCCTAGCCCTCAACATAACCCTAACCCTAGGTCCCATCCAGACCCGAACCGTCTCTCTAACCCTAGCCCTCAACATAACCCTAACCCTAGGCCCCATCTGAACCGGAACCGTCTCTCTAACCCTAGCCCTCAACATTACCCTAACCCTAGGTCCCATCCAGACCCGAACCGTCTCTCTAACCCCAGCCCTCAACATAACCCTAACCCTAGGTCCCATCCAGACCCGAACCGTCTCTCTAACCCTAGCCCTCAACATAACCCTAACCCTAGGTCCCATCCAGACCCGAACCGTCTCTCTAAACCTAGCCCTCAACATAACCCTAACCCTAGGTCCCATCCAGACCCGAACCGTCTCTCTAACCCTAGCCCTCAACATAACCCTAACCCTAGGTCCCATCCAGACCCGAACCGTCTCTCTAACCCTAGCCCTCAACATAACCCTAACCCTAGGTCCCATCCAGACCCGAATCGTCTCTCTAACCCTAGCCCTCAACATAACCCTAACCCTAGGTCCCATCCAGACCCGAACCGTCTCTCTAACCCTAGCCTTAAACATAACCCTAACCCTAGGTCCCATCCAGACCCGAACCGTCTCTCTAACCCTAGCCCTCAACATAACCCTAAACCTAGGTCCCATCCAGACCCGAACCGTCTCTCTAAACCTAGCCCTCAACATAACCCTAACCCTAGGTCCCATCCAGACCCGAACCGTCTCTCTAACCCTAGCCCTCAACATAACCCTAACCCTAGGTCCCATCCAGACCCGAACCGTCTCTCTAACCCTAGCCCTCAACATAACCCTAACCCTAGGTCCCATCCAGACCCGAACCGTCTCTCTAACCCTAGCCCTCAACATAACCCTAACCCTAGGACCCATCCAGACCCGAACCGTCTCTCTAACCTTAGCCCTCAACATAACCCTAACCCTAGGTCCCATCCAGACCCGAACCGTCTCTCTAACCCTAGCCCTCAACATAACCCTAACCCTAGGTCCCATCCAGACCCGAACCGTCTCTCTAACCCTAGCCCTCAACATAACCCTAACCCTAGGTCCCATCCAGACCCGAACCGTCTCTCTAACCCTAGCCCTCAACATAACCCTAACCCTAGGTCCCATCCAGACCCGAACCGTCTCTCTAACCCTAGCCCTCAACATAACCCTAACCCTAGGTCCCATCCAGACCCGAACCGTCTCTCTAACCCTAGCCCTCAACATAACCCTAAACCTAGGTCCCATCCAGACCCGAACCGTCTCTCTAAACCTAGCCCTCAACATAACCCTAACCCTAGGTCCCATCCAGACCCGAACAGTCTCTCTAACCCTAGCCCTCAACATAACCCTAACCCTAGGTCCCATCTGAACCCGAACCGTCTCTCTAACCCTAGCCCTCAACATAACCCTAACCCTAGGACCCATCCAGACCGGAACCGTCTCTCTAACCCTAGCCCTCAACATAACCCTAACCCTAGGTCCCATCCAGACCCGAACCGTCTCTCTAACCCTAGCCCTCAACATAACCCTAACCCTAGGTCCCATCCAGACCCGAACCGTCTCTCTAACCCTAGCCCTCAACATAACCCTAACCCTAGGTCCCATCCAGACAATAACCGTCCATCTAACCCTAGCCCTCAACATAACCCTAACCCTAGGTCCCATCAAGACCCTAACCGTCTCTCTAACCCTAGCCCTCAACATAACCCTAACCCTAGGTCCGATGTGAACCGGAACCGTCTCTCTAACCCTAGCCCTCAACATAACCCTAACCCTAGGTCCCATCCAGACCCGAACCGTCTCTCTAACCCTAGCCCTCAACATAACCCTAACCCTAGGTCCCATCCAGACCCGAACCGTCTCTCTAACCCTAGCCCTCAACATAACCCTAACCCTAGGTCCCATCCAGACCCGAACCGTCTCTCTAACCCTAGCCCTCAACATAACCCTAACCCTAGGTCCCATCCAGACCCGAACCGTCTCTCTAACCCTAGCCCTCAACATAACCCTAACCCTAGGTCCCATCCAGACCCGAACCGTCTCTCTAACCCTAGCCCTCAACATAACCCTAACCCTAGGTCCCATCCAGACCCGAACCGTCTCTCTAACCCTAGCCCTCAACCTAACCCTAACCCTAGGTCCCATCCAGACCCGAACCGTCTCTCTAAACCTAGCCCTAAACATAACCCTAACCCTAGGTCCCATCCAGACCCGAACCGTCTCTCTAACCCTAGCTCTCAACATAACCCTAACCCTAGGTCCCATCCAGACCCGAACCGTCTCTCTAACCCTAGCCCTCCACATAACCCTAACCCTAGGTCCGATCTAAACCGGAACCGTCTCTCTAACCCTAGCCCTCAACATAACCCTAACCCTAGGTCCCATCCAGACCCGAACCGTCTCTCTAACCCTAGCCCTCAACATAACCCTAACCCTAGGT
This sequence comes from Miniopterus natalensis, assembly GCF_054644295.1. Lineage (NCBI taxonomy): Eukaryota > Metazoa > Chordata > Mammalia > Chiroptera > Miniopteridae > Miniopterus > Miniopterus natalensis. Next base: position 74,768,996 of record NC_142092.1, read on the forward strand.
CCCATCCAGACCCGAACCGTCTCTCTAACCCTAGCCCTCAACATAACCCTAACTCTAAGTCCGATCTGAACCGGAACCGTCTCTCTAACCCTAGCCCTCAACATAACCCTAACCCAAGGTCCCATCCAGACCGGAACCGTCTCTCTAACCCTAGCCCTCAACATAACCCTAACCCTAGGTCCCATCCAGACCCGAACCGTCTCTCTAACCCTAGCCCTCAACATAACCCTAACCCTAGGTCCCATCCAGACCCGAACCGTCTCTCTAACCCTAGCCCTCAACATAACCCTAACCCTAGGTCCAATCCAGACCCGAACCGTCTCTCTAACCCTAGCCCTCAACATAACCCTAACCCTAGGTCCCATGCAGACCCGAACCGTCTCTCTAACCGTAGCCCTCAACATAACCCTAACCCTAGGTCCCATCCAGACAATAACCGTCCATCTAACCCTAGCCCTCAACATAACCCTAACCCTAGGTCCCATCAAGACCCGAACCGTCTCTCTAACCCTAGCCCTCAACATAACCCTAACCCTAGGTCCGATGTGAACCGGAACCGTCTCTCTAACCCTAGCCCTCAACATAACCCTAACCCTAGGTCCCATCCAGACCCGAACCGTCTCTCTAACCCTAGCCCTCAACATAACCCTAACCCTAGGTCCCATCCAGACCCGAACCGTCTCTCTAACCCTAGCCCTCAACATAACCCTAACCCTAGGTCCCATCCAGACCCGAACCGTCTCTCTAACCCTAGCCCTCAACATAACCCTAACCCTAGGTCCCATCCAGACCCGAACCGTCTCTCTAACCCTAGCCCTCAACATAACCCTAACCCTAGGTCCCATCCAGACCCGAACCGTCTCTCTAACCCTAGCCCTCAACATAACCCTAACCCTAGGTCCCGTCCAGACCCGAACCGTCTCTCTAACCCTAGCCCTCAACCTAACCCTAACCCTAGGTCCCATCCAGACCCGAACCGTCTCTCTAAACCTAGCCCTCAACATAACCCTAACCCTAGGTCCCATCCAGACCCGAACCGTCTCTCTAACCCTAGCTCTCAACATAACCCTAACCCTAGGTCCCATCCAGACCCGAACCGTCTCTCTAACCCTAGCCCTCCACATAACCCTAACCCTAGGTCCGATCTAAACCGGAACCGTCTCTCTAACCCCAGCCCTCAACATAACCCTAACCCTAGGTCCAATCCAGACCCGAACCGTCTCTCTAACCCTAGCCCTCAACATAACCCTAACCCTAGGTCCCATCCAGACCCGAACCGTCTCTCTAACCCTAGCCCTCAACATAACCCTAACTCTAAGTCCGATCTGAACCGGAACCGTCTCTCTAACCCTAGCCCTCAACATAACCCTAACCCAAGGTCCCATCCAGACCCGAACCGTCTCTCTAACCCTAGCCCTCAACATAACCCTAACCCTAGGTCCCATCCAGACCCGAACCGTCTCTCTAACCCTAGCCCTCAACATAACCCTAACTCTAGGTCCGATCTGAACCGGAACCGTCTCTCTAACCCTAGCCCTCAACATAACCCTAACCCTAGGTCCCATCCAGACCCGAACCGTCTCTCTAACCCTAGCCCTCAACATAACCCTAACACTAGGTCCCATCCAGACCCGAACCGTCTCTCTAACCCTAGCCCTCAACATAACCCTAACCCTAGGTCCCATCCAGACCCGAACCGTCTCTCTAACCCTAGCCCTCAACATAACCCTAACCCTAGGTCCCATCCAGACCCGAACCGTCTCTCTAACCCTAGCCCTCAACATAACCCTAACCCTAGGTCCCATCCAGACCCGAACAGTCTCTCTAACCCTAGCCCTCAACATAACCCTATGCCTAGGTCCCATCCAGACCCGAACCGTCTCTCTAACCCTAGCCCTCAACATAACCCTAACCCTAGGTCCCATCCAGACCCGAACCGTCTCTCTAACCCTAGCCCTCAACATAACCCTAACCCTAGGTCCCATCCAGACCCGAACCGTCTCTCTAACCCTAGCCCTCAACATAACCCTAACCCTAGGTCCCATCCAGACCCGAACCGTCTCTCTAACCCTAGCCCTCAACATAACCCTAACCCTAGGTCCCATCCAGACCCGAACCGTCTCTCTAACCCTAGCCCTCAACATAACCCTAACCCTAGGCCCCATCTGAACCGGAACCGTCTCTCTAACCCTAGCCCTCAACATTACCCTAACCCTAGGTCCCATCCAGACCCGAACCGTCTCTCTAACCCCAGCCCTCAACATAACCCTAACCCTAGGTCCCATCCAGACCCGAACCGTCTCTCTAACCCTAGCCCTCAACATAACCCTAACCCTAGGTCCCATCCAGACCCGAACCGTCTCTCTAACCCTAGCCCTCAACATAACCCTAACCCTAGGTCCCATCCAGACCCGAACCGTCTCTCTAACCCTAGCCCTCAACATAACCCTAACCCTAGGTCCCATCCAGACCCGAACCGTCTCTCTAACCCTAGCCCTCAACATAACCCTAACCCTAGGTCCCATCCAGACCCGAATCGTCTCTCTAACCCTAGCCCTCAACATAACCCTAACCCTAGGTCCCATCCAGACCCGAACCGTCTCTCTAACCCTAGCCTTCAACATAACCCTAACCCTAGGTCCCATCCAGACCCGAACCGTCTCTCTAACCCTAGCCCTCAACATAACCCTAAACCTAGGTCCCATCCAGACCCGAACCGTCTCTCTAAACCTAGCCCTCAACATAACCCTAACCCTAGGTCCCATCCAGACCCGAACCGTCTCTCTAACCCTAGCCCTCAACATAACCCTAACCCTAGGTCCCATCCAGACCCGAACCGTCTCTCTAACCCTAGCCCTCAACATAACCCTAACCCTAGGTCCCATCCAGACCCGAACCGTCTCTCTAACCCTAGCCCTCAACATAACCCTAACCCTAGGTCCCATCCAGACCCGAACCGTCTCTCTAACCCTAGCCCTCAACCTAACCCTAACCCTAGGTCCCATCCAGACCCGAACCGTCTCTCTAAACCTAGCCCTCAACATAACCCTAACCCTAGGTCCCATCCAGACCCGAATCGTCTCTCTAACCCTAGCCCTCAACATAACCCTAACCCTAGGTCCCATCCAGACCCGAACCGTCTCTCTAACCCTAGCCTTCAACATAACCCTAACCCTAGGTCCCATCCAGACCCGAACCGTCTCTCTAACCCTAGCCCTCAACATAACCCTAAACCTAGGTCCCATCCAGACCCGAACCGTCTCTCTAAACCTAGCCCTCAACATAACCCTAACCCTAGGTCCCATCCAGACCCGAACCGTCTCTCTAACCCTAGCCCTCAACATAACCCTAACCCTAGGTCCCATCCAGACCCGAACCGTCTCTCTAACCCTAGCCCTCCACATAACCCTAACCCTAGGTCCCATCCAGACCCGAACCGTCTCTCTAACCCTAGCCCTCAACATAACCCTAACCCTAGGTCCCATCCAGACCCGAACCGTCTCTCTAACCCTAGCCCTCAACCTAACCCTAACCCTAGGTCCCATCCAGACCCGAACCGTCTCTCTAAACCTAGCCCTCAACATAACCCTAACCCTAGGTCCCATCCAGACCCGAACCGTCTCTCTAACCCTAGCTCTCAACATAACCCTAACGCTAGGTCCCATCCAGACCCGAACCGTCTCTCTAACCCTAGCCCTCCACATAACCCTAACCCTAGGTCCGATCTAAACCGGAACCGTCTCTCTAACCCTAGCCCTCAACATAACCCTAACCCTAGGTCCCATCCAGACCCGAACCGTCTCTCTAACCCTAGCCCTCAACATAACCCTAACCCTAGGTCCCATCCAGACCCGAACCGTCTCTCTAACCCTAGCCCTCAACATAACCCTAACCCTAGGTCCCATCCAGACCCGAACCGTCTCTCTAACCCTAGCCCTCAACATAACCCTAACCCTAGGTCCCATCCAGACCCGAACCGTCTCTCTAACCCTAGCCCTCAACATAACCCTAACTCTAGGTCCGATCTGAACCGGAACCGTCTCTCTAACCCTAGCCCTCAACATAACCCTAACCCTAGGTCCCATCCAGACCCGAACCGTCTCTCTAACCCTAGCCCTCAACATAACCCTAACACTAGGTCCCATCCAGACCCGAACCGTCTCTCTAGCCCTAGCCCTCAACATAACCCTAACCCTAGGTCCCATCCAGACCCGAACCGTCTCTCTAACCCTAGCCCTCAACATAACCCTAACCCTAGGTCCCATCCAGACCCGAACCGTCTCTCTAACCCTAGCCCTCAACATAACCCTAACCCTAGGTCCCATCCAGACCCGAACAGTCTCTCTAACCCTAGCCCTCAACATAACCCTATCCCTAGGTCCCATCCAGACCCGAACCGTCTCTCTAACCCTAGCCCTCAACATAACCCTAACCCTAGGTCCCATCCAGACCCGAACCGTCTCTCTAACCCTAGCCCTCAACATAACCCTAACCCTAGGTCCCATCCAGACCCGAACCGTCTCTCTAACCCTAGCCCTCAACATCACCCTAACCCTAGGGCCCATCCAGACCCGAACCGTCTCTCTAACCCTACCCCTCAACATAACCCTAACCCTAGGTCCCATCCAGACCCGAACCGTCTCTCTAACCCTAGCCCTCAACATAACCCTAACCCTAGGTCCCATCCAGACTCGAACCGTCTCTCTAACCCTAGCCCTCAACATAACCCTATCCCTAGGTCCGATCTTTACCGGAACCGTCTCTCTAACCCTAGCCCTCAACATAACCCTAACCCTAGGTCCCATCCAGACCCGAACCGTCTCTCTAAACCTAGCCCTCAACATAACACTAACCCTAGGTCCCATCCAGACCCGAACCGTCTCTCTAACCCTAGCCCTCAACATAACCCTAACCCTAGGTCCCATCCAGACCCGAACCGTCTCTCTAACCATAGCCCTCAACATAACCCTAACCCTAGGTCCCATCCAGACCCGAACCGTCTCTCTAACCCTAGCCCTCAACATAACCCTAACCCTAGGTCCCATCCAGACCCGAACCGTCTCTCTAAGCCTAGCCCTCAACATAACCCTAACCCTAGGTCCCATCCAGACCCGAAACGTCTCTCTAACCCTAGCCCTCAACATAACCCTAACCCTAGGTCCCATCCAGACCCGAACCGTCTCTCTAACCCTAGCCCTCAACATAACCCTAACCCTAGGTCCCATCCAGACCCGAACCGTCTCTCTAACCCTAGCCCTCAACATAACCCTAACCCTAGGTACCATCCAGACCCGAACCGTCTCTCTAACCCTAGCAATCAACATAACCCTAACCCTAGGTCCCATCCAGACCCGAACCGGCTCTCTAACCCTAGCCCTCAACATAACCCTAACCCTAGGTCCCATCCAGACCCGAACCGTCTCTCTAACCCTAGCCCTCAACATAACCCTAACCCTAGGTCCCATCCAGACCCGAACCGTCTCTCTAACCCTAGCCCTCAACATAACCCTAACCCTAGGTCCCATCCAGACCCGAACCGTCTCTCTAACCCTAGCCCTCAACATAACCCTAACCCTAGGTCCCATCCAGACCCCAACCGTCTCTCTAACCCTAGCCCTCAACATTACCCTAACCCTAGGTCCCATCCAGACCCGAACCGGCTCTCTAACCCTAGCCCTCAACATAACCCTAACCCTAGGTCCCATCCAGACCCGAACCGTCTCTCTAACCCTAGCCCTCAACATAACCCTAACCCTAGGTCCTATCTGAACCGGAACCGTCTCTCTAACCCTAGCTGTCAACCTTACCCTAACCCTAGGTCCCATCCAGACCCGAACCGGCTCTCTAACCCTAGCCCTCAACATAACCCTAACCCTAGGTCCCATCCAGACCCGAACCGTCTCTCTAACCCTAGCCCTCAACATAACCCTAACCCTAGGTCCCATCCAGACCCGAACCGTCTCTCTAACCCTAGCCCTCAACATAACCCTAACCCTAGGTCCCATCCAGACCCGAACCGTCTCTCTAACCCTAGCCCTCAACATAACCCTAACCTTAGGTCCCATCCAGACCCAAACCGTCTCTCTAACCCTAGCCCTCAACATAACCCTAACCCTAGGTCCCATCCAGACCCGAACCGTCTCTCTAACCCTAGCCCTCAACATAACCCTAACCCTAGGTCCCATCCAGACCCGAACCGTCTCTCTAACACTAGCCCTCAACATAACCCTAACCCTAGGTCCCATCCAGACCCGAACCGTCTCTCTAACCCTAGCCCTCAACATCACCCTAACCCTAGGTCCCATCCAGACCCGAACCGTCTCTCTAACCCTAGCCCTCAACATCACCCTAACCCTAGGTCCCATCCAGACCCGAACCGTCTCTCTAACCCTAGCCCTCAACATAACCCTAACCCTAGGTCCCATCCAGACCCGAACCGTCTCTCTAACCCTAGCCCTCAACATAACCCTAACCCTAGGTCCCATCCAGACCCGAACCGTCTCTCTAACCCTAGCCCTCAACATTACCCTAACCCTAGGTCCCATCCAGACCCGAACCGGCTCTCTAACCCTAGCCCTCAACATAACCCTAACCCTAGGTCCCATCCAGACCCGAACCGTCTCTCTAACCCTAGCCCTCAACATAACCCAAACCCTAGGTCCCATCCAGACCCGAACCGTCTCTCTAACCCTAGCCCTCAACATAACCCTAACCCTAGGTCCCATCCAGACCCGAACCGTCTCTCTAACCCTAGCCCTCAACATAACCCTAACCCTAGGTCACATCCAGACCCGAACCTTCTCTCTAACCCTAGCCATCAACATAACCCTAACCCTAGGTCCCATCCAGACCCGAACCGTCTCTCTAACCCTAGCCCTCAACATAACCCTAACCCTAGGTCCCATCCAGACCCGAACCGTCTCTCTAACCCTAGCCCTCAACATAACCCTAACCCTAGGTCCCATCCAGACCCGAACCGTCTCTCTAACCCTAGCCCTCAACATAACCCTAACCCTAGGTCCCATCCAGACCCGAACCGTCTCTCTAACGCTAGCCCTCAACATAACCCTATCCCTAGGTCCCATCCATACCCGAACCGTCTCTCTAACCCTAGCCCTCAACATAACCCTAACCCTAGGTCCCATCCAGACCCGAACCGTCTCTCTAACCCTAGCCCTCAACATAACCCTAACCCTAGGTCCCATCCAGACCCGAACCCTCTCTCTAACCCTAGCCCTCAACATAACCCTAACCCTAGGTCCCATCCAGACCCGAACCGTCTCTCTAACCCTAGCCCTCAACATAACCCTAACCCTAGGTCCCATCCAGACCCGAACCGTCTCTCTAACCCTAGCCCTAAACATAACCCTAACCCTAGGTCCCATCCAGACCCGAACCGTCTCTCTAACCCTAGCCCCCAACATAACCCTAACCCTAGGTCCCATCCAGACCCGAACCGTCTCTCTAACCCTAGCCCTCAACATAACCCTAACCCTAGGTCCCATCCAGACCCGAACCGTCTCTCTAACCCTAGCCCTCAACATAACCCTAACCCTAGGTCCCTTCCAGACCCGAACCGTCTCTCTAACCGTAGCCCTCAACATAACCCTAACCCTAGGTCCCATCCAGACCCGAACCGTCTCTCTAACCCTAGCCCTCAACATAACCCTAACCCTAGGCCCCATCTGAACCGGAACCGTCTCTCTAACCCTAGCCCTCAACATTACCCTAACCCTAGGTCCGATCTGAACCGGAACCGTCTCTCTAACCCTAGCCCTCAACATAACCCCAACCCTAGGTCCCATCCAGACCCGAACCGTCTCTCTAACCCTAGCCCTCAACATTACCCTAACCCTAGGTCCCATCCAGACCCGAGCCGTCTCTCTAACCCTAGCCCTCAACATAACCCTAACCCTAGGTCCCATCCATACCCGAACCGTCTCTCTAACCCTAGCCCTCAACATAACCCTAAGCCTACGTCCCATCCAGACCCGAACCGTCTCTCTAACCCTAGCCCTCAACATAACCCTAACCCTAGGTCCCATCCAGACCCGAACCGTCTCTCTAACCCTAGCCCTCAACATAACCCTAACCCTAGGTCCCATCCAGACCCGAAAAGTCTCTCTAACCCTAGCCCTCAACATAACCCTAACCCTAGGTCCCATCCAGACCCGAACCGTCTCTCTAACCCTAGCCCTCAACATAACCCTAACCCTAGGTCCCATCCAGACCCGAACCGTCTCTCTAACCCTAGCCCTCAACATAACCCTAACCCTAGGTCCCATCTGAACCGGAACCGTCTCTCTAACCCTAGCCCTCAACATAACCCTAACCCTAGGTCCCATCCATACCCGAACCGTCTCTCTAACCCTAGCCCTCAACATAACCCTAAGCCTACGTCCCATCCAGACCCGAACCGTCTCTCTAACCCTAGCCCTCAACATAACCCTAACCCTAGGTCCCATCCAGACCCGAACCGTCTCTCTAACCCTAGCCCTCAACATAACCCTAACCCTAGGTCCCATCCAGACCCGAAAAGTCTCTCTAACCCTAGCCCTCAACATAACCCTAACCCTAGGTCCCATCCAGACCCGAACCGTCTCTGTAACCCTAGCCCTCAACATAACCCTAACCCTAGGTCCCATCCAGACCCGAACCGTCTCTCTAACCCTAGCCCTCAACATAACCCTAACCCTAGGTCCCATCCAGACCCGAACCGTCTCTCTAACCCTAGCCCTCAACATAACCCTAACCCTAGGTCCCATCTGAACCGGAACCGTCTCTCTAACCCTAGCCCTCAACATTACCCTAACCCTAGGTCCCATCCAGACCCGAACCGTCTCTCTAACCCTAGCCCTCAACATAACCCTAACCCTAGGTCCCATCCAGACCCGAACCGTCTCTCTAACCCTAGCCCTCAACATAACCCTAACCCTAGGTCCCATCCAGACCCGAACCGTCTCTCTAACCATAGCCCTCAACATAACCCTAACCCTAGGTCCGATCTGAACCGGAACCGTCTCTCTAACCCTAGCCCTCAACATAACCCTAACCCTAGGTCCCATCCAGACCCGAACCGTCTCTGTAACCCTAGCCCTCAACATAACCTTAACCCTAGGTCCCATCCAGACCCGAACCATCTCTCTAACCCTAGCCCTCAACATAACCCTAACCCTAGGTCCCATCCAGACCCGAACCGTCTCTCTAACCATAGCCCTCAACATAACCCTAACCCTAGGTCCGATCTGAACCGGAACAGTCTCTCTAACTCTAGCCCTCAACATAACCCTAACCCTAGGTCCCATCCAGACCCGAACCGTCTCTCTAACCCTAGCCCTCAACATAACCCTAACCCTAGGTCCCATCCAGACCCGAACCGTCTCTCTAACCCTAGCCCTCAACATAATCCTAACCCTAGGTCCCATCCAGACCCGAACCGTCTCTCTAACCCTAGCCCTCAACATAACCCTAACCCTAGGTCCCATCCAGACCCGAACCGTCTCTCTAACCCTAGCCCTCAACATAACCCTAACCCTAGGTCCCATCCAGACCCGAACCGTCTCTCTAAACCTAGCCCTCAACATAACCCTAACCCTAGGTCCCATCCAGACCCGAACCGTCTCTCTAACACTAGCCCTCAACATAACCTTAACCCTAGGTCCCATCCAGACCCGAACCGTCTCTCTAACCCTAGCCCTCAACATAACCCTAACCCTAGGTCCCATCCAGACCCGAACCGTCTCTCTAACCCTAGCCCTCAACATAACCCTAACCCTAGGTCCCATCCAGACCCGAACCGTCTCTCTAAACCTAGCCCTCAACATAACCCTAACCCTAGGTCCCATCCAGACCCGAACCGTCTCTCTAACCCTAGCCCTCAACATAACCCTAACCCTAGGTCCCATCCAGACCCGAACCGTCTCTCTAACCCTAGCCCTCAACATAACCCTAACCCTAGGTCCCATCCAGACCCGAACCGTCTCTCTAACCCTAGCCCTCAACATAACCCTAACCCTAGGTCCCATCCAGACCCGAACCGTCTCTCTAAGCCTAGCCCTCAACATAACCCTAACCCTAGGTCCCATCCAGACCCGAACCGTCTCTCTAACCCTAGCCCTCAACATAACCCTAACCCTAGGTCCCATCCAGACCCGAACCGTCTCTCTAACCCTAGCCCTCAACATAACCCTAACCCTAGGTCCCATCCAGACCCGAACCGTCTCTCTAACCCTAGCCCTCAACATAACCCTAACCCCTGGTCCCATCTGAACCGTAACCGTCTCTCTAACCCTAGCCCTCAACATTACCCTAACCCTAGGTCCCATCCAGACCCGAACTGGCTCTCTAACCCTAGCCCTCAACATAACCCTAACCCTAGGTCCCATCCAGACCCGAACCGTCTCTCTAACCCTAGCCCTCAACATAACCCTAACCCTAGGTCCCATCCAGACCCGAACCGTCTCTCTAACCCTAGCCCTCAACATAACCCTAACCCTAGGTCCCATCCAGACCCGAACCGTCTCTCTAACCCTAGCCCTCAACATAACCCTAACCCTAGGTCCCATCCAGACCCAAATCGTCTCTCTAACCCTAGCCCTCAACATAACCCTAACCCTAGGTCCCATCCAGACCCGAACCGTCTCTCTAACCCTAGCCCTCAACATAACCCTAACCCTAGGTCCCATTCAGACCAGAACCGTCTCTCTAACCCTAGCCCTCAACATAACCCTAACCCTAGGTCCCATCCAGACTCGAACCGTCTCTCTAACCCTAGCCCTCAACATAACCCTAACCCTAGGTCCCATCCAGACCCGAACCGTCTCTCTAACCCTAGCCCTCAACATTACCCTAACCCTAGGTCCCATCCAGACCCGAACCGTCTCTCTAACCCTAGCCCTCAACATAACCCTAACCCTAGGTCCCATCTGAACCGGAACCGTCTCTCTAACCCTAGCCCTCAACATTACCCTAACCCTAGGTCCCATCCAGACCCGAACCGTCTCTCTAACCCTAGCCCTCAACATAACCCTAACCCTAGGTCCCATCCAACCCGAACCGTCTCTCTAACCCTAGCCCTCAACATAACCCTAACCCTAGGTCCCATCCAGACCCGAACCGTCTCTCTAATCATAGCCCTCAACATAACCCTAACCCTAGGGCCGATCTGAACCGGAACCGTCTCTCTAACCCTAGCCCTCAACATAACCCTAACCCTAGGTCCCATCCAGACCCAAACCGTCTCTCTAACCCTAGCCCTCAACATAACCCTAACCCTAGGTCCCATCCAGACCCGAACCGTCTCTCTAACCATAGCCCTAAACATAACCCTAACCCTAGGTCCCATCCAGACCCGAACCGTCTCTCTAACCCTAGCCCTCAACATAACCCTAACCCTAGGTCCCATCCAGACCCGAACCGTCTCTCTAACCCTAGCCCTCAACATAACCTTAACCCTAGGTCCCATCCAGACCCGAACCGTCTCTCTAACCCTAGCCCTCAACATAACCCTAACCCTAGGTCCCATCTGAACCGGAACCGTCTCTCTAACCCTAGCCCTCAACATAACCCTAACCCTAGGTCCCATCCAGACCCGAACCGTCTCTCTAACCCTAGCCCTCAACATAACCCTAACCCTAGGTCCCATCCAGACCCGAACCGTCTCTCTAACCCTAGCCCTCAACATAACCCTAACCCTAGGTCCCATCCAGACCCGAACCGTCTCTCTAACCATAGCCCTAAACATAACCCTAACCCTAGGTCCGATCTGAACCGGAACCGTCTCTCTAACCCTAGCCCTCAACATAACCCTAACCCTAGGTCCCATCCAGACCAGAACCGTCTCTCTAACCCTAGCCCTCAACATAACCCTAACCCTACGTCCCATCCAGACCCGAACCGTCTCTCTAACCCTAGCCCTCAACATAACCCTAACCCTAGGTCCCATCCAGAGCCGAACCGTCTCTCTAACCATAGCCCTCAACATAACCCTAACCCTAGGTCCCATCCAGACCCGAACCGTCTCTCTAACCCTAGCCCTCAACATAACCCTAACCCTAGGTCCCATCTGAACCGGAACCGTCTCTCTAACCCTAGCCCTCAACATAACCCTAACACTAGGTCCCATCCAGACCCGAACCGTCTCTCTAACCCTAGCCCTCAACATAACCCTAACCCTAGGTCCCATCCAGACCCGAACCGTCTCTCTAACCCTAGCCCTCAACATAACCCTAACACTAGGTCCCATCCAGACCCGAACCGTCTCTCTAACCCTAGCCCTCAACATAACCCTAACCCTAGGTCCCATCCAGACCCGAACCGTCTCTCTAACCCTAGCCCTCAACATAACCCTAACCCTAGGTCCCATCCAGACCCGAACCGTCTCTCTAACCCTAGCCCTCAACATAACCCTAACCCTAGGTCCCATCCAGACCCGAAAAGTCTCTCTAACCCTAGCCCTCAACATAACCCTAACCCTAGGTCCCATCCAGACCCGAACCGTCTCTCTAACCCTAGCCCTCAGCATAACCCTAACCCTAGCTCCCATCCAGACCCGAACCGTCTCTCTAACCCTAGCCCTCAACATAACCCTAACCCTAGGTCCCATCCAGATCCGAACCGTCTCTCTAACCCTAGCCCTCAACATAACCCTAACCCTAGGTCCCATCCAGACCCGAACCGTCTCTCTAACCCTAGCCCTCAACATAACCCTAACCCTAGGTCCCATCCAGACACGAACCGTCTCTCTAACCCTAGCCCTCAACATAACCCTAACCCTAGGTCCCATCCAGACCCGAACCGTCTCTCTAACCCTAGCCCTCAACATAACCCTAACCCTAGGTCCCATCCAGACCCGAACCGTCTCTCTAACCCTAGCCCTCAACATAACCCTAACCCTAGGTCCCATCCAGACCCGAACCGTCTCTCTAACCATAGCCCTAAACATAACCCTAACCCTAGGTCCCATCCAGACCCGAACCGTCTCTCTAACCCTAGCCCTCAACATAACCCTAACCCTAGGTCCCATCCAGACCCGAACCGTCTCTCTAACCCTAGCCCTCAACATAACCCTAACCCTAGGTCCCATCTGAACCGGAACCGTCTCTCTAACCCTAGCCCTCAACATTACCCTAACCCTAGGTCCCATCCAGACCCGAACCGTCTCTCTAACCCTAGCCCTCAACATAACCCTAACCCTAGGTCCCATCCAGACCCGAACCGTCTCTCTAACCCTAGCCCTCAACATAACCCTAACCCTAGGTCCCATCCAGACCCGAACCGTCTCTCTAACCATAGCCCTCAACATAACCCTAACCCTAGGTCCCATCCAGACCCGAACCGTCTCTCTAACCCTAGCCCTCAACATAACCCTAACCCTAGATCCCATCCAGACCCGAACCGTCTCTCTAACCCTAGCCCTCAACATAACCCTAACCCTAGGTCCCATCCAGACCCGAACCGTCTCTCTAACCCTAGCCCTCAACATAACCCTAACCCTAGGTCCCATCCAGACCCGAACCGTCTCTCTAACCCTAGCCCTCAACATAACCCTAACCCTAGGTCCCATCCAGACCCGAACCGTCTCTCTAACCCTAGCCCTCAACATAACCCTAACCCTAGGTCCCATCTGAACCGGAACCGTCTCTCTAACCCTAGCCCTCAACATTACCCTAACCCTAGGTCCCATCCAGACCCGAACCGTCTCTCTAACCCTAGCCCTCAACATAACCCTAACCCTAGGTCCCATCCAGACCCGAACCGTCTCTCTAACCCTAGCCCTCAACATAACCCTAACCCTAGGTCCCATCCAGACCCGAACCGTCTCTCTAACCATAGCCCTCAACATAACCCTAACCCTAGGTCCGATCTGAACCGGAACCGTCTCTCTAACCCTAGCCCTCAACATAACCCTAACCCTAGGTCCCATCCAGACCCGAACCGTCTCTCTAACCCTAGCCCTCAACATAACCCTAACCCTAGGTCCAATCCAGACCCGAACCGTCTCTCTAACCCTAGCCCTCAACATAACCCTAACCCTAGGTCCCATCCAGACCCGAACCGTCTCTCTAACCATAGCCCTAAACATAACCCTAACCCTAGGTCCCATCCAGACCCGAACCGTCTCTCTAACCTTAGCCCTCAACATAACCCTAACCCTAGGTCCCATCCAGACCCGAACCGTCTCTCTAACCCTAGCCCTCAACATAACCTTAACCCTAGGTCCCATCCAGACCCGAAACGTCTCTCTAACCCTAGCCCTCAACATAACCCTAACCCTAGGTCCCATCTGAACCAGAACCGTCTCTCTAACCCTAGCCCTCAACATTACCCTAACCCTAGGTCCCATCCAGACCCGAACCGTCTCTCTAACCCTAGCCCTCAACATAACCCTAACCCTAGGTCCCATCCAGACCCGAACCGTCTCTCTAACCCTAGCCCTCAACATAACCCTAACCCTAGGTCCCATCCAGACCCGAACCGTCTCTCTAACCATAGCCCTCAACATAACCCTAACCCTAGGTCCGATCTGAACCGGAACCGTCTCTCTAACCCTAGCCCTCAACATAACCCTAACCCTAGGTCCCATCCAGACCCGAACCGTCTCTCTAACCCTAGCCCTCAACATAACCCTAACCCTACGTCCCATCCAGACCCGAACCGTCTCTCTAACCCTAGCCCTCAACATAACCCTAACCCTAGGTCCCATCCAGAGCCGAACCGTCTCTCTAACCATAGCCCTCAACATAACACTAACCCTAGGTCCCATCCAGACCCGAACCGTCTCTCTAACCCTAGCCCTCAACATAACCCTAACCCTAGGTCCCATCTGAACCGGAACCGTCTCTCTAACCCTAGCCCTCAACATTACCCTAACCCTAGGTCCCATCCAGACCCGAACCGTCTCTCTAACCCTAGCCCTCAACATAACCCTAACCCTAGGTCCCATCCAGACCCGAACCGTCTCTCTAACCCTAGCCCTCAACATAACCCTAACCCTAGGTCCCATCCAGACCCGAACCGTCTCTCTAACCATAGCCCTCAACATAACCCTAACCCTAGGTCCGATCTGAACCGGAACCGTCTCTCTAACCCTAGCCCTCAACATAACCCTAACCCTAGGTCCCATCCAGACCCGAACCGTCTCTCTAACCCTAGCCCTCAACATAACCCTAACACTAGGTCCCATCCAGACCCGAACCGTCTCTCTAACCCTAGCCCTCAACATAACCCTAACCCTAGGTCCCATCCAGACCCGAACCGTCTCTCTAACCCTAGCCCTCAACATAACCCTAACCCTAGGTCCCATCCAGACCCGAACCGTCTCTCTAACCCTAGCCCTCAACATAACCCTAACCCTAGGTCCCATCCAGACCCGAAAAGTCTCTCTAACCCTAGCCCTCAACATAACCCTAACCCTAGGTCCCATCCAGACCCGAACCGTCTCTCGAACCCTAGCCCTCAGCATAACCCTAACCCTAGGTCCCATCCAGACCCGAACCGTCTCTCTAACCCTAGCCCTCAACATAACCCTAACCCTAGGTCCCATCCAGATCCGAACCGTCTCTCTAACCCTAGCCCTCAACATAACCCTAACCCTAGGTCCCATCCAGACCCGAACCGTCTCTCTAACCCTAGCCCTCAACATAACCCTAACCCTAGGTCCCATCCAGACACGAACCGTCTCTCTAACCCTAACCCTCAACATAACCCTAACCCTAGGTCCCATCCAGACCCGAACCGTCTCTCTAACCCTAGCCCTCAACATAACCCAAACCCTAGGTCCCATCCAGACCCGAACCGTCTCTCTAACCCTAGCCCTCAACATAACCCTAACCCTAGGTCCCATCCAGACCCGATCCGTCTCTCTAACCATAGCCCTAAACATAACCCTAACCCTAGGTCCCATCCAGACCCGAACCGTCTCTCTAACCCTAACCCTCAACATAACCCTAACCCTAGGTCCCATCCAGACCCGAACCGTCTCTCTAACCCTAGCCCTCAACATAACCTTAACCCTAGGTCCCATCCAAGACCCGAACCGTCTCTCTAACCCTAGCCCTCAACATAACCCTAACCCTAGGTCCCATCTGAACCGGAACCGTCTCTCTAACCCTAGCCCTCAACATTACCCTAACACTAGGTCCCATCCAGACCCGAACCGTCTCTCTAAACCTAGCCCTCAACATAACCCTAACCCTAGGTCCCATCCAGACCCGAACCGTCTCTCTAACCCTAGCCCTCAACATAACCCTAACCCTAGGTCCCATCCAGACCCGAACCGTCTCTCTAACCATAGCCCTCAACATAACCCTAACCCTAGGTCCGATCTGAACCGGAACCGTCTCTCTAACCCTAGCCCTCAACATAACCCTAACCCTAGGTCCCATCCAGACCCGAACCGTCTCTCTAACCCTAGCCCTCAACATAACCCTAACCCTACGTCCCATCCAGACCCGAACCGTCTCTCTAACCCTAGCCCTCAACATAACCCTAACCCTAGGTCCCATCCAGAGCCGAACCGTCTCTCTAACCCTAGCCCTCAACATAACCCTAACCCTAGGTCCCATCCAGACCCGAACCGTCTCTCTAACCCTAGCCCTCAACATAACCCTAACCCTAGGTCCCATCTGAACCGGAACCGTCTCTCTAACCCTAGCCCTCAACATTACCCTAACCCTAGGTCCCATCCAGACCCGAACCGTCTCTCTAACCCTAGCCCTCAACATAACCCTAACCCTAGGTCCCATCCAGACCCGAACCGTCTCTCTAACCCTAGCCCTCAACATAACCCTAACCCTAGGTCCCATCCAGACCCGAACCGTCTCTCTAACCATAGCCCTCAACATAACCCTAACCCTAGGTCCGATCTGAACCGGAACCGTCTCTCTAACCCTAGCCCTCAACATAACCCTAACCCTAGGTCCCATCCACACCCGAACCGTCTCTCTAACCCTAGCCCTCAACATAACCCTAACACTAGGTCCCATCCAGACCCGAACCGTCTCTCTAACCCTAGCCCTCAACATAACCCTAACCCTAGGTCCCATCCAGACCCGAACCGTCTCTCTAACCCTAGCCCTCAACATAACCCTAACCCTAGGTCCCATCCAGACCCGAACCGTCTCTCTAACCCTAGCCCTCAACATAACCCTAACCCTAGGTCCCATCCAGACCCGAAAAGTCTCTCTAACCCTAGCCCTCAACATAACCCTAACCCTCGGTCCCATCCAGACCCGAACCGTCTCTCTAACCCTAGCCCTCAACATAACCCTAACCCTAGGTCCGATCTGAACCGGAACCGTCTCTCTAACCCTAGCCCTCAACATAACCCTAACCCTAGGTCCCATCCAGACCCGAACCGTCTCTCTAACCCTAGCCCTCAACATAACCCTAACCCTAGGTCCCATCCAGACCCGAAAAGTCTCTCTAACCCTAGCCCTCAACATAACCCTAACCCTAGGTCCCATCCAGACCCGAACCGTCTCTCTAACCCTAGCCCTCAACATAACCCTAACCCTAGGTCCCATCCAGACCCGAACCGTCTCTCTAACCCTAGCCCTCAACATAACCCTAACCCTAGGTCCCATTCAGACCCGAACAGTCTCTCTAACCCTAGCCCTCAACATAACCCTAACCCTAGGTCCCATCCAGACCCGAACCGTCTCTCTAACCCTAGCCCTCAACATAACCCTAACCCTAGGTCCCATCCAGACCCGAACCGTCTCTCTAACCCTAGCCCTCAACATAACCCTAACCCTAGGTCCCATCCAGACCCGAACCGTCTCTCTAACCCTAGCCCTCAACATAACCCTAACCCTAGGTCTGATCTGAACCGGAACCGTCTCTCTAACCCTAGCCCTCAACATTACCCTAACCCTAGGTCCCATCCAGACCCGAACCGTCTCTCTAACCCTAGCCCTCAACATAACCCTAACCCTAGGTCCCATCCAGACCCGAACCGTCTCTCTAACCCTAGCCCTCAACATAACCCTAACCCTAGGTCCCATCCAGACCCGAACCGTCTCTCTAACCATAGCCCTCAACATAACCCTAACCCTAGGTCCGATCTGAACCGGAACCGTCTCTCTAACCCTAGCCCTCAACATAACCCTAACCCTAGGTCCCATCCAGACCCAAACCGTCTCTCTAACCCTAGCCCTCAACATAACCCTAACCCTAGGTCCCATCCAGACCCGAACCGTCTCTCTAACCCTAGCCCTCAACATAACCCTAACCCTAGGTCCCATCCAGACCCGAACCGTCTCTCTAACCATAGCCCTAAACATAACCCTAACCCTAGGTCCCATCCAGACCCGAACCGTCTCTCTAACCCTAGCCCTCAACATAACCCTAACCCTAGGTCCCATCCAGAGCCGAACCGTCTCTCTAACCATAGCCCTCAACATAACCCTAACCCTAGGTCCCATCTGAACCGGAACCGTCTCTCTAACCCTAGCTGTCAACCTTACCCTAACCCTAGGTCCCATCCAGACCCGAAACGTCTCTCTAACCCTAGCCCTCAACATAACCTTAACCCTAGTTCCCATCCAGACCCGAACCGTCTCTCTAACCCTAGCCCTCAACATAACCCTAACCCTAGGTCCCATCTGAACCGGAACCGTCTCTCTAACCCTAGCCCTCAACATTACCCTAACCCCAGGTCCCATCCAGACCCGAACCGTCTCTCTAACCCTAGCCCTCAACATAACCCTAACCCTAGGTCCCATCCAGACCCGAACCGTCTCTCTAACCCTAGCCCTCAACATAACCCTAACCCTAGGTCCCATCCAGACCCGAACCGTCTCTCTAACCATAGCCCTCAACATAACCCTAACCCTAGGTCCGATCTGAACCGGAACCGTCTCTCTAACCCTAGCCCTCAACATAACCCTAACCCTAGGTCCCATCCAGACCCGAACCGTCTCTCTAACCCTAGCCCTCAACATAACCCTAACCCTACGTCCCATCCAGACCCGAACCGTCTCTCTAACCCTAGCCCTCAACATAACCCTAACCCTAGGTCCCATCCAGAGCCGAACCGTCTCTCTAACCATAGCCCTCAACATAACCCTAACCCTAGGTCCCATCCAGACCCGAACCGTCTCTCTAACCCTAGCCCTCAACATAACCCTAACCCTAGGTCCCATCTGAACCGGAACCGTCTCTCTAACCCTAGCCCTCAACATTACCCTAACCCTAGGTCCCATCCAGACCCGAACCGTCTCTCTAACCCTAGCCCTCAACATAACCCTAACCCTAGGTCCCATCCAGACCCCAACCGTCTCTCTAACCCTAGCCCTCAACATAACCCTAACCCTAGGTCCCATCCAGACCCGAACCGTCTCTCTAACCATAGCCCTCAACATAACCCTAACCCTAGGTCCGATCTGAACCGGAACCGTCTCTCTAACCCTAGCCCTCAACATAACCCTAACCCTAGGTCCCATCCAGACCCGAACCGTCTCTTTAACCCTAGCCCTCAACATAACCCTAACACTAGGTCCCATCCAGACCCGAACCGTCTCTCTAACCCTAGCCCTCAACATAACCCTAACCCTAGGTCCCATCCAGACCCGAACCGTCTCTATAACCCTAGCCCTCAACATAACCCTAACCCTAGGTCCCATCCAGACCCGAAAAGTCTCTCTAACCCTAGCCCTCAACATAACCATAACCCTAGGTCCCATCCAGACCCGAACCGTCTCTCTAACCCTAGCCCTCAACATAACCCTAACCCTAGGTCCCATCCAGACCCGAACCGTCTCTCTAACCCTAGCCCTCAACATAACCCTAACCCTAGGTCCCATCTGAACCGGAACCGTCTCTCTAACCCTAGCCCTCAACATTACCCTAACCCTAGGTCCCATCCAGACCCGAACCGTCTCTCTAACCCTAGCCCTCAACATAACCCTAACCCTAGGTCCCATCCAGACCCGAACCGTCTCTCTAACCCTAGCCCTCAACATAACCCTAACCCTAGGTCCCATCCAGACCCAAACCGTCTCTCTAACCATAGCCCTCAACATAACCCTAACCCTAGGTCCGATCTGAACCGGAACCGTCTCTCTAACCCTAGCCCTCAACATAACCCTAACCCTAGGTCCCATCCAGACCCAAACCGTCTCTCTAACCCTAGCCCTCAACATAACCCTAACCCTAGGTCCCATCCAGACCCGAACCGTCTCTCTAACCCTAGCTCTCAACATAACCCTAACCCTAGGTCCCATCCAGACCCGAACCGTCTCTCTAACCATAGCCCTAAACATAACCCTAACCCTAGGTCCCATCCAGACCCGAACCGTCTCTCTAACCCTAGCCCTCAACATAACCCTAACCCTAGGTCCCATCCAGACCCGAAACGTCTCTCTAACCCTAGCCCTCAACATAACCCTAACCCTAGGTCCCATCTGAACCGGAACCGTCTCTCTAACCCTAGCCCTCAACATTACCCTAACCCTAGGTCCCATCCAGACCCGAACCGTCTCTCTAACCCTAGCCCTCAACATAACCCTAACCCTAGGTCCCATCTGAACCGGAACCGTCTCTCTAACCCTAGCCCTCAACATTACCCTAACCCTAGGTCCCATCCAGACCCGAACCGTCTCTCTAACCCTAGCCCTCAACATAACCCTAACCCTAGGTCCCATCCAGACCCGAACCGTCTCTCTAACCCTAGCCCTCAACATAACCCTAACCCTAGGTCCCATCCAGACCCGAACCGTCTCTCTAACCCTAGCCCTCAACATAACCCTAACCCTAGGTCCCATCCAGACCCAAACCGTCTCTCTAACCATAGCCCTCAACATAACCCTAACCCTAGGTCCGATCTGAACCGGAACCGTCTCTCTAACCCTAGCCCTCAACATAACCCTAACCCTAGGTCCCATCCAGACCCAAACCGTCTCTCTAACCCTAGCCCTCAACATAACCCTAACCCTAGGTCCCATCCAGACCCGAACCGTCTCTCTAACCCTAGCCCTCAACATAACCCTAACCCTAGGTCCCATCCAGACCCGAACCGTCTCTCTAACCATAGCCCTAAACATAACCCTAACCCTAGGTCCCATCCAGACCCGAACCGTCTCTCTAACCCTAGCCCTCAACATAACCCTAACCCTAGGTCCCATCCAGACCCGAAACGTCTCTCTAACCCTAGCCCTCAACATAACCTTAACCCTAGGTCCCATCCAGACCCGAACCGTCTCTCTAACCCTAGCCCTCAACATAACCCTAACCCTAGGTCCCATCTGAACCGGAACCGTCTCTCTAACCCTAGCCCTCAACATTACCCTAACCCCAGGTCCCATCCAGACCCGAACCGTCTCTCTAACCCTAGCCCTCCACATAACCCTAACCCTAGGTCCCATCCAGACCCGAACCGTCTCTCTAACCCTAGCCCTCAACATAACCCTAACTCTAGGTCCCATCCAGACCCGAACAGTCTCTCTAACCATAGCCCTCAACATAACCCTAACCCTAGGTCCGATCTGAACCGGAACCGTCTCTCTAAACCTAGCCCTCAACATAACCCTAACCCTAGGTCCCATCCAGACCCGAACCGTCTCTCTAACCCTAGCCCTCAACATAACCCTAACCCTACGTCCCATCCAGAACCGAACCGTCTCTCTAACCCTAGCCCTCAACATAACCCTAACCCTAGGTCCCATCCAGAGCCGAACCGTCTCTCTAACCATAGCCCTCAACATAACCCTAACCCTAGGTCCCATCCAGACCCGAACCGTCTCTCTAACCCTAGCCCTCAACATAACCCTAACCCTAGGTCCCATCTGAACCGGAACCGTCTCTCTAACCCTAGCCCTCAACATTACCCTAACCCTAGGTCCCATCCAGACCCGAACCGTCTCTCTAACCCTAGCCCTCAACATAACCCTAACCCTAGGTCCCATCCAGACCCCAACCGTCTCTCTAACCCTAGCCCTCAACATAACCCTAACCCTAGGTCCCATCCAGACCCGAACCGTCTCTCTAACCATAGCCCTCAACATAACCCTAACCCTAGGTCCGATCTGAACCGGAACCGTCTCTCTAACCCTAGCCCTCAACATAACCCTAACCCTAGGTCCCATCCAGACCCGAACCGTCTCTCTAACCTTAGCCCTCAACATAACCCTAACCCTAGGTCCCATCCAGACCCGAACCGTCTCTCTAACCCTAGCCCTCAACATAACCCTAACCCTAGGTCCCATCCAGACCCGAACCGTCTCTCTAACCCTAGCCCTCAACATAACCCTAACCCTAGGTCCCATCCAGACCCGAACCGTCTCTCTAACCCTAGCCCTCAACATAACCCTAACCCTAGGTCCCATCCAGACCCGAACCGTCTCTCTAACCCTAGCCCTCAACATAACCCTAACCCTAGGTCCCATCCAGACCCGAACCGTCTCTCTAACCCTAGCCCTCAACATAACCCTAACCCTAGGTCCCATCCAGACCCGAACCGTCTCTCTAACCATAGCCCTCAACATAACCCTAACCCTAGGTCCGATCTGAACCGGAACCGTCTCTCTAACCCTAGCCCTCAACATAACCCTAACCCTAGGTCCCATCCAGACCCGAACCGTCTCTCTAACCCTAGCCCTCAACATAACCCTAACCCTAGGTCCCATCCAGACCCGAACCGTCTCTCTAACCCTAGCTCTCAACATAACCCTAACCCTAGGTCCCATCCAGACCCGAACCGTCTCTATAACCCTAGCCCTCAACATAACCCTAACCCTAGGTCCCATCCAGACCCGAAAAGTCTCTCTAACCCTAGCCCTCAACATAACCCTAACCCTAGGTCCCATCCAGACCCGAACCGTCTCTCTAACCCTAGCCCTCAACATAACCCTAACCCTAGGTCCCATCCAGACCCGAACCATCTCTCTAACCCTAGCCCTCAACATAACCCTAACCCTAGGTCCCATTCAGACCCGAACCGTCTCTCTAACCCTAGCCCTCAACATAACCCTAACCCTAGGTCCCATCCAGACCCGAACCGTCTCTCTAACCCTAGCCCTCAACATAACCCTAACCCTAGGTCCCATCCAGACCCGAACCGTCTCTCTAACCCTAGCCCTCAACATAACCCTAACCCTAGGTCCCATCCAGACCCGAACCGTCTCTCTAACCCTAGCCCTCAACATAACCCTAACCCTAGGTCCCATCTGAACCGGAACCGTCTCTCTAACCCTAGCCCTCAACATTACCCTAACCCTAGGTCCCATCCAGACCCGAACCGTCTCTCTAACCCTAGCCCTCAACATAACCCTAACCCTAGGTCCCATCCAGACCCGAACCGTCTCTCTAACCCTAGCCCTCAACATAACCCTAACCCTAGGTCCCATCCAGACCCGAACCGTCTCTCTAACCATAGCCCTCAACATAACCCTAACCCTAGGTCCGATCTGAACCGGAACCGTCTCTCTAACCCTAGCCCTCAACATAACCCTAACCCTAGGTCCCATCCAGACCCAAACCGTCTCTCTAACCCTAGCCCTCAACATAACCCTAACCCTAGGTCCCATCCAGACCCGAACCGTCTCTCTAACCCTAGCCCTCAACATAACCCTAACCCTAGGTCCCATCCAGACCCGAACCGTCTCTCTAACCATAGCCCTAAACATAACCCTAACCCTAGGTCCCATCCAGACCCGAACCGTCTCTCTAACCCTAGCCCTCAACATAACCCTAACCCTAGGTCCCATCCAGACCCGAACCGTCTCTCTAACCATAGCCCTAAACATAACCCTAACCCTAGGTCCCATCCAGACCCGAACCGTCTCTCTAACCCTAGCCCTCAACATAACCCTAACCCTAGGTCCCATCCAGACCCGAACCGTCTCTCTAACCCTAGCCCTCAACATAACCTTAACCCTAGGTCCCATCCAGACCCGAACCGTCTCTCTAAGCCTAGCCCTCAACATAACCCTAACCCTAGGTCCCATCTGAACCGGAACCGTCTCTCTAACCCTAGCCCTCAACATTACCCTAACCCTAGGTCCCATCCAGACCCGAACCGTCTTTCTAACCCTACCCCTCAACATAACCCTAACCCTAGGTCCCATCCAGACCCGAACCGTCTCTCTAACCCTAGCCCTCAACATAACCCTAACCCTAGGTCCCATCCAGACCCGAACCGTCTCTCTAACCATAGCCCTCAACATAACCCTAACCCTAGGTCCGATCTGAACCGGAACCGTCTCTCTAACCCTAGCCCTCAACATAACCCTAACCCTAGGTCCCATCCAGACCCGAACCGTCTCTCTAACCCTAGCCCTCAACATAACCCTAACCCTACGTCCCATCCAGACCCGAACCGTCTCTCTAACCCTAGCCCTCAACATAACCCTAACCTAGGTCCCATCCAGAGCCGAACCGTCTCTCTAACCATAGCCCTCAACATAACCCTAACCCTAGGTCCCATCCAGACCCGAACCGTCTCTCTAACCCTAGCCCTCAACATAACCCTAACCCTAGGTCCCATCTGAACCGGAACCGTCTCTCTAACCCTAGCCCTCAACATTACCCTAACCCTAGGTCCCATCCAGACCCGAACCGTCTCTCTAACCCTAGCCCTCAACATAACCCTAACCCTAGGTCCCATCCAGACCCCAACCGTCTCTCTAACCCTAGCCCTCAACATAACCCTAACCCTAGGTCCCATCCAGACCCGAACCGTCTCTCTAACCATAGCCCTCAACATAACCCTAACCCTAGGTCCGATCTGAACCGGAACCGTCTCTCTAACCCTACCCTCAACATAACCCTAACCCTAGGTCCCATCCAGACCCGAACCGTCTCTCTAACCCTAGCCCTCAACATAACCCTAACCCTAGGTCCCATCCAGACCCGAACCGTCTCTCTCACCATAGCCCTCAACATAACCCTAACCCTAGGTCCCATCCAGACCCGAACCGTCTCTCTAACCCTAGCCCTCAACATAACCCTAACCCTAGGTCCCATCCAGACCCGAACCGTCTCTCTAACCGTAGCCCTCAACATAACCCTAACCCCAGGTCCCATCCAGACCCGAACCGTCTCTCTAACCCTAGCCCTCAACATAACCCTAACCCTAGGTCCCATCCAGACCCGAACCGTCTCTCTAACCCTAGCCCTCAACATAACCCTAAACCTAGGTCCCATCCAGACCCGAACCGTCTCTCTAACCATAGCCCTCAACATAACCTTAACCCTAGGTCCGATCTGAACCGGAACCGTCTCTCTAACCCTAGCCCTCAACATAACCCTAAACCTAGGTCCCATCCAGACCCGAACCGTCTCTCTAACCATAGCCCTCAACATAACCTTAACCCTAGGTCCGATCTGAACCGGAACCGTCTCTCTAACCCTAGCCCTCAACATAACCCTAACCCTAGGTCCCATCCAGGCCCGAACCGTCTCTCTAACCCTAGCCCTCAACATAACCCTAACCCTAGGTCCCATCCAGACCCGAACCGTCTCTCTAACCCTAGCCCTCAACATAACCCTAACCCTAGGTCCCATCCAGACCCGAACCGTCTCTCTAACCCTAGCCCTCAACATAACCCTAACCCTAGGTCCCATCCAGACCCGAACCGTCTCTCTAACCCTAGCCCTCAACATAACCCTAACCCTAGGTCCCATCTGAACCGGAACCGTCTCTCTAACCCTAGCCCTCAACATTACCCTAACCCTAGGTCCCATCCAGACCCGAACCGTCTCTCTAACCCTAGCCCTCAACATAACCCTAACCCTAGGTCCCATCCAGACCCGAACCGTCTCTCTAACCCTAGCCCTCAACATAACCCTAACCCTAGGTCCCATCCAGACCCGAACCGTCTCTCTAACCATAGCCCTCAACATAACCCTAACCCTAGGTCCGATCTGAACCGGAACCGTCTCTCTAACCCTAGCCCTCAACATAACCCTAACCCTAGGTCCCATCCAGACCCAAACCGTCTTTCTAACCCTAGCCCTCAACATAACCCTAACCCTAGGTCCCATCCAGACCCGAACCGTCTCTCTAACCCTAGCCCTCAACATAACCCTAACCCTAGGTCCCATCCAGACCCGAACCGTCTCTCTAACCATAGCCCTAAACATAACCCTAACCCTAGGTCCCATCCAGACCCGAACCGTCTCTCTAACCCTAGCCCTCAACATAACCCTAACCCTAGGTCCCATCCAGACCCGAACCGTCTCTCTAACCCTAGCCCTCAACATAACCTTAACCCTAGGTCCCATCCAGACCCGAACCGTCTCTCTAACCCTAGCCCTCAACATAACCCTAACCCTAGGTCCCATCTGAACCGGAACCGTCTCTCTAACCCTAGCCCTCAACATTACCCTAACCCTAGGTGCCATCCAGGCCCGAACCGTCTCTCTAACCCTACCCCTCAACATAACCCTAACCCTAGGTCCCATCCAGACCCGAACCGTCTCTCTAACCCTAGCCCTCAACATAACCCTAACCCTAGGTCCCATCCTGACCCGAACCGTCTCTCTAACCATAGCCCTCAACATAACCCTAACCCTAGGTCCGATCTGAACCGGAACCGTCTCTCTAACCCTAGCCCTCAACATAACCCTAACCCTAGGTCCCATCCAGGCCCGAACCGTCTCTCTAACCCTAGCCCTCAACATAACCCTAACCCTACGTCCCATCCAGACCCGAACCGTCTCTCTAACCCTAGCCCTCAACATAACCCTAACCCTAGGTCCCATCCAGACCCGAACCGTCTCTCTATCCCTAGCCCTCAACATAACCCTAACCCTAGGTCCCATCCAGACCCGAACCGTCTCTCTAACCCTAGCCCTCAACATAACCCTAACCCTAGGTCCCATCCAGACCCGAAAAGTCTCTCTAACCCTAGCCCTCAACATAACCCTAACCCTAGGTCCCATCCAGACCCGAACCGTCTCTCTAACCCTAGCAGTCAGCATAACCCTAACCCTAGCTCCCATCCAGACCCGAACCGTCTCTCTAACCCTAGCCCTCAACATAACCCTAACCCTAGGTCCCATCCAGATCCGAACCGTCTCTCTAACCCTAGCCCTCAACATAACCCTAACCCTAGGTCCCATCCAGACCCGAACCGTCTCTCTAACCCTAGCCCTCAACATAACCCTAACCCTAGGTCCCATCCAGACCCGAACCGTCTCTCTAACCCTAGCCCTCAACATAACCCTAACCCTAGGTCCCATCCAAACCCGAACCGTCTCTCTAACCCTAGCCCTCAACATAACCCTAACCCTAGGTCCCATCCAGACCCGAACCGTTTCTCTAACCATAGCCCTAAACATAACCCTAACCCTAGGTCCCATCCAGACCCGAACCGTCTCTCTAACCCTAGCCCTCAACATAACCCTAACCCTAGGTCCCATCCAGACCCGAACCGTCTCTCTAACCCTAGCCCTCAACATAACCCTAACCCTAGGTCCCATCTGAACCGGAACCGTCTCTCTAACCCTAGCCCTCAACATTACCCTAACCCTAGGTCCCATCCAGACCCGAACCGTCTCTCTAACCCTAGCCCTCAACATAACCCTAACCTTAGGTCCCATCGAGACCCGAACCGTCTCTCTAACCCTAGCCCTCAACATAACCCTAACCCTAGGTCCCATCCAGACCCGAACCGTCTCTCTAACCATAGCCCTCAACATAACCCTAACCCTAGGTCCGATCTGAACCGGAACCGTCTCTCTAAACCCAGCCCTCAACATACCCCTAACCCTAGGTCCCATCCAGAACCGAACCGTCTCTCTAACCCTAGCCCTCAACATAACCCTAACCCTAGGTCCCATCCAGACCCGAACCGTCTCTCTAGCCCTAGCCCTCAACATAACCCTAACCCTAGGTCCCATCCACACCCGAACCGTCTCTATAACCCTAGCCCTCAACATAACCCTAACCCTAGGTCCCATCCAGACCCGAAAAGTCTCTCTAACCCTAGCCCTCAACATAACCCTAACCCTAGGTCCCATCCAGACCCGAACCGTCTCTCTAACCCTAGCCCTCAACATAACCCTATCCCTAGGTCCCATCCAGACCCGAACCGTCTCTCTAACCCTAGCCCTCAACATAACCCTAACCCTCGGTCCCATCCAGACCCGAAACGTCTCTCTAACCCTAGCCCTCAACATAACCCTAATCCTAGGTCCGATCTGAACCGGAACCGTCTCTCTAACCCTAGCCCTCAACATAACCCTAACCCTAGGTCCCATCCAGACCCGAACCGTCTCTGTAACCCTAGCCCTCAACATAACCCTAACCCTAGGTCCCATCCAGACCCGAACCGGCTCTCTAACCCTAGCCCTCAACATAACCCTAACCCTAGGTCCCATCCAGACCCGAACCGTCTCTCTAACCATAGCCCTCAACATAACTCTAACCCTAGGTCCGATCTGAACCGGAACCGTCTCTCTAACCCTAGCCCTCAACATAACCATAACCCTAGGTCCCATCCAGACCCGAACCGTCTCTGTAACCCTAGCCCTCAACATAACCCTAACCCTAGGTCCCATCCAGACCCGAACCGGCTCTCTAACCCTAGCCCTCAACATAACCCTAACCCTAGGTCCCATCCAGACCCGAACCGTCTCTCTAACCATAGCCCTCAACATAACTCTAACCCTAGGTCCGATCTGAACCGGAACAGTCTCTCTAACCCTAGCCCTCAACATAACCCTAACCCTAGGTCCCATCCAGGCCCGAACCGTCTCTTTAACCCTAGCCCTCAACATAACCCTAACCCTAGGTCCCATCCAGACTCGAACCGTCTCTCTAACCCTAGCCCTCAACATAACCCTAACCCTAGGTCCCATCCAGACCCGAACCGTCTCTCTAACCCTAGCCCTCAACATAACCCTAACCCTAGGTCCCATCCAGACCCGAACCGTCTCTCTAACCCTAGCCCTCAACATAACCCTAACCCTAGGTCCCATCCAGACCCGAACCGTCTCTCTAACCCTAGCCCTCAACATAACCCTAACCCTAGGTCCCATCCAGACCCAAACCGTCTCTCTAACCCTAGCCCTCAACATAACCCTAACCCTAGGTCCCATCCAGACCCGAACCGTCTCTCTAACCCTAGCCCTCAACATAACCCTAACCCTAGGTCCCATTCAGACCCGAACCGTCTCTCTAACCCTAGCCCTCAACATAACCCTAACCCTAGGTCCCATCCAGACCCGAACCGTCTCTCTAACCCTAGCCCTCAACATAACCCTAACCCTAGGTCCCATCCAGACCCGAACCGTCTCTCTAAACCTAGCCCTCAACATAACCCTAACCCTAGGTCCCATCCAGACCCGAACCGTCTCTCTAACCCTAGCCCTCAACATAACCCTAACCCTAGGTCCCATCCAGACCCGAACCGTCTCTCTAACCCTAGCCCTCAACATAACCCTAACCCTAGGTCCCATCCAGACCCGAACCGTCTCTCTAACCCTAGCCCTCAACATAACCCTAACCCTAGGTCCCATCCAGACCCGAACCGTCTCTCTAACCCTAGCCCTCAACATAACCCTAACCCTAGGTCCCATCCAGACCCGAACCGTCTCTCTAACCCTAGCCCTCAACATAACCCTAATCCTAGGTCCGATCTGAACCGGAACCGTCTCTCTAACCCTAGCCCTAAACATAACCCTAACCCTAGGTCCCATCCAGACCCGAACCGTCTCTCTAACCCTAGCCCTCAACATAACCCTAACCCTAGGTCCCATCCAGACCCGAACCGTCTCTCTAACCCTAGCCCTCAACATAACCCTAACCCTAGGTCCCATCCAGACCCGAACCGTCTCTCTAACCCTAGCCCTCAACATAACCCTAACCCTAGGTCCCATCCAGACCCGAACCGTCTCTCTAACCCTAGCCCTCAACATAACCCTAACCCTAGGTCCCATCCAGACCCGAACCGTCTCTCTAACCCTAGCCCTCAACATAACCCTAACCCTAGGTCCCATCCAGACCCGAACCGTCTCTCTAACCCTAGCCCTCAACATAACCCTAACCCTAGGTCCCATCCAGACCCGAACCGTCTCTCTAACCCTAGCCCTCAACATAACCCTAACCCTAGGTCCCATCCAGACCCGAACCGTCTCTCTAACCCTAGCCCTCAACATAACCCTAACCCTAGGTCCCATCCAGACCCGAACCGTCTCTCTAACCCTAGCCCGCAACATAACCCTAACCCTAGGTCCCATCCAGACCCGAACCGTCTCTCTAACCCTAGCCTTCAACAGAACCCTAACCCTAGGTCCCATCCAGACCCGAACCGTCTCTCTAACCCTAGCCCTCAACATAACCCTAAGCCTAGGTCCCATCCAGACCCGAACCGTCTCTCTAACCCTAGCCCTCAACATAACCCTAACCCTAGGTCCCATTCAGACCCGAACCGTCTCTCTAACCCTAGCCCTCAACATAACCCTAACCCTAGGTCCCATCCAGACCCGAACCGTCTCTCTAACCCTAGCCCTCAACATAACCCTAACCCTAAGTCCCATCCAGACCCGAACCGTCTCTCTGACCCTAGCCCTCAACATAACCCTAACCCTAGGTCCGATCTGAACCGGAACCGTCTCTCTAACCCTAGCCCTCAACATAACCCTAACCCTAGGTACCATCCAGACCCGAACCGTCTCTGTAACCCTAGCCCTCAACATAACCCTAACCCTAGGTCCCATCCAGACCCGAACCGTCTCTCTAACCCTAGCCCTCAACATAACCCTAACCCTAGGTCCCATCCAGACCCGAACCGTCTCTCTAACCCTAGCCCTCAACATAACCCTAATCCTAGGTCCGATCTGAACCGGAACCGTCTCTCTAACCGTAGCCCTAAACATAACCCTAACCCTAGGTCCCATCCAGACCCGAACCGTCTCTCTAACCCTAGCCCTCAACATAACCCTAACCCTAGGTCCCATCCAGACCCGAACCGTCTCTCTAACCCTAGCCCTCAACATAACCCTAACCCTAGGTCCCATCCAGACCCGAACAGTCTCTCTAACCCTAGCCCTCAACATAACCCTAACCCTAGGTCCCATCCAGACCCGAACCGTCTCTCTAACCCTAGCCCTCAACATAACCCTAACCTTAGGTCCGATCTGAACCGGAACCATCTCTCTAACCCTAGCCCTCAACATAACCCTAATCCTAGGTCCGATCTGAACCGGAACCGTCTCTCTAACCCTAGCCCTCAACATAACCCTAACCCTAGGTCCCATCCAGACCCGAACCGTCTCTGTAACCCTAGCCCTCAACATAACCCTAACCCTAGGTCCCATCCAGACCCGAACCGGCTCTCTAACCCTAGCCCTCAACATAACCCTAACCCTAGGTCCCATCCAGACCCGAACCGTCTCTCTAACCATAGCCCTCAACATAACTCTAACCCTAGGTCCGATCTGAACCGGAACCGTCTCTCTAACCCTAGCCCTGAACATAACCCTAACCCTAGGTCCCATCCAGACCCGAACCGTCTCTGTAACCCTAGCCCTCAACATAACCCTAACCCTAGGTCCCATCCAGACCCGAACCGGCTCTCTAACCCTAGCCCTCAACATAACCCTAACCCTAGGTCCCATCCAGACCCGAACCGTCTCTCTAACCCTAGCCCTCAACATAACGCTAACCTTAGGTCCGATCTGAACCGGAACCGTCTCTCTAACCCTAGCCCTCAACATAACCCTAATCCTAGGTCCGATCTGAACCGGAACCGTCTCTCTAACCCTAGCCCTCAACATAACCCTAACCCTAGGTCCCATCCAGACCCGAACCGTCTCTGTAACCCTAGCCCTCAACATAACCCTAACCCTAGGTCCCATCCAGACCCGAACCGGCTCTCTAACCCTAGCCCTCAACATAACCCTAACCCTAGGTCCCATCCAGACCCGAACCGTCTCTCTAACCATAGCCCTCAACATAACTCTAACCCTAGGTCCGATCTGAACCGGAACCGTCTCTCTAACCCTAGCCCTCAACATAACCCTAACCCTAGGTCCCATCCAGACCCGAACCGTCTCTGTAACCCTAGCCCTCAACATAACCCTAACCCTAGGTCCCATCCAGACCCGAACCGGCTCTCTAACCCTAGCCCTCAACATAACCCTAACCCTAGGTCCCATCCAGACCCGAACCGTCTCTCTAACCATAGCCCTCAACATAACTCTAACCCTAGGTCCGATCTGAACCGGAACAGTCTCTCTAACCCTAGCCCTCAACATAACCCTAACCCTAGGTCCCATCCAGGCCCGAACCGTCTCTTTAACCCTAGCCCTCAACATAACCCTAACCCTAGGTCCCATCCAGACCCGAACCGTCTCTCTAACCCTAGCCCTCAACATAACCCTAACCCTAGGTCCCATCCAGACCCGAACCGTCTCTCTAACCCTAGCCCTCAACATAACCCTAACCCTAGGTCCCATTCAGACCCGAACCGTCTCTCTAACCCTAGCCCTCAACATAACCCTAACCCTAGGTCCCATCCAGACCCGAACCGTCTCTCTAACCCTAGCCCTCAACATAACCCTAACCCTAGGTCCCATCCAGACCCGAACCGTCTCTCTAAACCTAGCCCTCAACATAACCCTAACCCTAGGTCCCATCCAGACCCGAACCGTCTCTCTAACCCTAGCCCTCAACATAACCCTAACCCTAGGTCCCATCCAGACCCGAACCGTCTCTCTAACCCTAGCCCTCAACATAACCCTAACCCTAGGTCCCATCCAGACCCGAACCGTCTCTCTAACCCTAGCCCTCAACATAACCCTAACCCTAGGTCCCATCCAGACCCGAACCGTCTCTCTAACCCTAGCCCTCAACATAACCCTAACCCTAGGTCCCATCCAGACCCGAACCAACTCTCTAACCCTAGCCCTCAACATAACCCTAATCCTAGGTCCGATCTGAACCGGAACCGTCTCTCTAACCCTAGCCCTAAACATAACCCTAACCCTAGGTCCCATCCAGACCCGAACCGTCTCTCTAACCCTAGCCCTCAACATAACCCTAACCCTAGGTCCCATCCAGACCCGAACCGTCTCTCTAACCCTAGCCCTCAACATAACCCTAACCCTAGGTCCCATCCAGACCCGAACCGTCTCTCTAACCCTAGCCCTCAACATAACCCTAACCCTAGGTCCCATCCAGACCCGAACCGTCTCTCTAACCCTAGCCCTCAACATAACCCTAACCCTAGGTCCCATCCAGACCCAAACCGTCTCTCTAACCCTAGCCCTCAACATAACCCTAACCCTAGGTCCCATCCAGACCCGAACCGTCTCTCTAACCCTAGCCCTCAACATAACCCTAACCCTAGGTCCCATTCAGACCCGAACCGTCTCTCTAACCCTAGCCCTCAACATAACCCTAACCCTAGGTCCCATCCAGACCCGAACCGTCTCTCTAAACCTAGCCCTCAACATAACCTTAACCCTAGGTCCCATCCAGACCCGAACCGTCTCTCTAACCCTAGCCCTCAACATAACCCTAACCCTAGGTCCCATCTGAACCGGAACCGTCTCTCTAACCCTAGCCCTCAACATTACCCTAACCCTAGGTCCCATCCAGACCCGAACCGTCTCTCTAACCCTACCCCTTAACATAACCCTAACCCTAGGTCCCATCCAGACCCGAACCGTCTCTCTAACCCTAGCCCTCAACATAACCCTAACCCTAGGTCCCATCCAGACCCGAACCGTCTCTCTAACCATAGCCCTCAACATAACCCTAACCCTAGGTCCGATCTGAACCGGAACCGTCTCTCTAACCCTAGCCCTCAACATAACCCTAACCCTAGGTCCCATCCAGACCCGAACCGTCTCTCTAACCCTAGCCCTCAACATAACCCTAACCCTACGTCCCATCCAGACCCGAACCGTCTCTCTAACCCTAGCCCTCAACATAACCCTAACCCTAGGTCCCATCCAGAGCCGAACCGTCTCTCTAACCATAGCCCTCAACATAACCCTAACCCTAGGTCCCATCCAGACCCGAACCGTCTCTCTAACCCTAGCCCTCAACATAACCCTAACCCTAGGTCCCATCTGAACCGGAACCGTCTCTCTAACCCTAGCCCTCAACATTACCCTAACCCTAGGTCCCATCCAGACCCGAACCGTCTCTCTAACCCTAGCCCTCAACATAACCCTAACCCTAGGTCCCATCCAGACCCCAACCGTCTCACTAACCCTAGCCCTCAACATAACCCTAACCCTAGGTCCCATCCAGACCCGAACCGTCTCTCTAACCATAGCCCTCAACATAACCCTAACCCTAGGTCCGATCTGAACCGGAACCGTCTCTCTAACCCTACCCTCAACATAACCCTAACCCTAGGTCCCATCCAGACCCGAACCGTCTCTCTAACCCTAGCCCTCAACATAACCCTAACCCTAGGTCCCATCCAGACCCGAACCGTCTCTCTAACCATAGCCCTCAACATAACCCTAACCCTAGGTCCCATCCAGACCCGAACCGTCTCTCTAACGCTAGCCATCAACATAACCCTAACCCTAGGTCCCATCTGAACCGGAACCGTCTCTCTAACCCTAGCCCTCAACATTACCCTAACCCTAGGTCCCATCCAGACCCGAACCGTCTCTCTAACCCTAGCCCTCAACATAACCCTAACCCTAGGTCCCATCCAGACCCGAACCGTCTCTCTAACCCTAGCCCTCAACATAACCCTAACCCTAGGTCCCATCCAGACCCGAACCGTCTCTCTAACCATAGCCCTCAACATAACCCTAACCCTAGGTCCGATCTGAACCGGAACCGTCTCTCTAACCCTAGCCCTCAACATAACCCTAACCCTACGTCCCATCCAGACCCGAACCGTCTCTCTAACCCTAGCCCTCAACATAACCCTAACCCTAGGTCCCATCCAGAGCCGAACCGTCTCTCTAACCATAGCCCTCAACATAACCCTAACCCTAGGTCCCATCCAGACCCGAACCGTCTCTCTAACCCTAGCCCTCAACATAACCCTAACCCTAGGTCCCATCTGAACCGGAACCGTCTCTCTAACCCTAGCCCTCAACATTACCCTAACCCTAGGTCCCATCCAGACCCGAACCGTCTCTCTAACCCTAGCCCTCAACATAACCCTAACCCTAGGTCCCATCCAGACCCCAACCGTCTCACTAACCCTAGCCCTCAACATAACCCTAACCCTAGGTCCCATCCAGACCCGAACCGTCTCTCTAACCATAGCCCTCAACATAACCCTAACCCTAGGTCCGATCTGAACCGGAACCGTCTCTCTAACCCTACCCTCAACATAACCCTAACCCTAGGTCCCATCCAGACCCGAACCGTCTCTCTAACCCTAGCCCTCAACATAACCCTAACCCTAGGTCCCATCCAGACCCGAACCGTCTCTCTAACCATAGCCCTCAACATAACCCTAACCCTAGGTCCCATCCAGACCCGAACCGTCTCTCTAACGCTAGCCCTCAACATAACCCTAACCCTAGGTCCCATCTGAACCGGAACCGTCTCTCTAACCCTAGCCCTCAACATTACCCTAACCCTAGGTCCCATCCAGACCCGAACCGTCTCTCTAACCCTAGCCCTCAACATAACCCTAACCCTAGGTCCCATCCAGACCCGAACCGTCTCTCTAACCCTAGCCCTCAACATAACCCTAACCCTAGGTCCCATCCAGACCCGAACCGTCTCTCTAACCATAGCCCTCAACATAACCCTAACCCTAGGTCCGATCTGAACCGGAACCGTCTCTCTAACCCTAGCCCTCAACATAACCCTAACCCTAGGTCCCATCCAGGCCCGAACCGTCTCTCTAACCCTAGCCCTCAACATAACCCTAACACTAGGTCCCATCCAGACCCGAACCGTCTCTCTAACCCTAGCCCTCAACATAACCCTAACCCTAGGTCCCATCCAGACCCGAACCGTCTCTCTAACCCTAGCCCTCAACATAACCCTAACCCTAGGTCCCATCCAGACCCGAACCGTCTCTCTAACCCTAGCCCTCAACATAACCCTAACCCTAGGTCCCATCCAGACCCGAAAAGTCTCTCTAACCCTAGCCCTCAACATAACCCTAACCCTAGGTCCCATCCAGACCCGAACCGTCTCTCTAACCCTAGCCCTCAGCATAACCCTAACCCTAGCTCCCATCCAGACCCGAACCGTCTCTCTAACCCTAGCCCTCAACATAACCCTAACCCTAGGTCCCATCCAGATCCGAACCGTCTCTCTAACCCTAGCCCTCAACATAACCCTAACCCTAGGTCCCATCCAGACCCGAACCGTCTCTCTAACCCTAGCCCTCAACATAACCCTAACCCTAGGTCCCATCCAGACCCGAACCGTCTCTCTAACCCTAGCCCTCAACATAACCCTAACCCTAGGTCCCATCCAGACCCGAACCGTCTCTCTAACCCTAGCCCTCAACATAACCCTAACCCTAGGTCCCATCCAGACCCGAACCGTTTCTCTAACCATAGCCCTAAACATAACCCTAACCCTAGGTCCCATCCAGACCCGAACCGTCTCTCTAACCCTAGCCCTCAACATAACCCTAACCCTAGGTCCCATCCAGACCCGAACCGTCTCTCTAACCCTAGCCCTCAACATAACCCTAACCCTAGGTCCCATCTGAACCGGAACCGTCTCTCTAACCCTAGCCCTCAACATTACCCTAACCCTAGGTCCCATCCAGACCCGAACCGTCTCTCTAACCCTAGCCCTCAACATAACCCTAACCTTAGGTCCCATCCAGACCCGAACCGTCTCTCTAACCCTAGCCCTCAACATAACCCTAACCCTAGGTCCCATCCAGACCCGAACCGTCTCTCTAACCATAGCCCTCAACATAACCCTAACCCTAGGTCCGATCTGAACCGGAACCGTCTCTCTAAACCTAGCCCTCAACATACCCCTAACCCTAGGTCCCATCCAGAACCGAACCGTCTCTCTAACCCTAGCCCTCAACATAACCCTAACCCTAGGTCCCATCCAGACCCGAACCGTCTCTCTAGCCCTAGCCCTCAACATAACCCTAACCCTAGGTCCCATCCAGACCCGAACCGTCTCTATAACCCTAGCCCTCAACATAACCCTAACCCTAGGTCCCATCCAGACCCGAAAAGTCTCTCTAACCCTAGCCCTCAACATAACCCTAACCCTAGGTCCCATCCAGACCCGAACCGTCTCTCTAAACCTAGCCCTCAACATAACCCTAACCCTAGGTCCCATCCAGACCCGAACCGTCTCTCTAACCCTAGCCCTCAACATAACCCTAACCCTAGGTCCCATCCAGACCCGAAACGTCTCTCTAACCCTAGCCCTCAACATAACCCTAATCCTAGGTCCGATCTGAACCGGAACCGTCTCTCTAACCCTAGCCCTCAACATAACCCTAACCCTAGGTCCCATCCAGACCCGAACCGTCTCTGTAACCCTAGCCCTCAACATAACCCTAACCCTAGGTCCCATCCAGACCCGAACCGGCTCTCTAACCCTAGCCCTCAACATAACCCTAACCCTAGGTCCCATCCAGACCCGAACCGTCTCTCTAACCATAGCCCTCAACATAACTCTAACCCTAGGTCCGATCTGAACCGGAACCGTCTCTCTAACCCTAGCCCTCAACATAACCCTAACCCTAGGTCCCATCCAGACCCGAACCGTCTCTGTAACCCTAGCCCTCAACATAACCCTAACCCTAGGTCCCATCCAGACCCGAACCGGCTCTCTAACCCTAGCCCTCAACATAACCCTAACCCTAGGTCCCATCCAGACCCGAACCGTCTCTCTAACCATAGCCCTCAACATAACTCTAACCCTAGGTCCGATCTGAACCGGAACAGTCTCTCTAACCCTAGCCCTCAACATAACCCTAACCCTAGGTCCCATCCAGGCCCGAACCGTCTCTTTAACCCTAGCCCTCAACATAACCCTAACCCTAGGTCCCATCCAGACCCGAACCGTCTCTCTAACCCTAGCCCTCAACATAACCCTAACCCTAGGTCCCATCCAGACCCGAACCGTCTCTCTAACCCTAGCCCTCAACATAACCCTAACCCTAGGTCCCATCCAGACCCGAACCGTCTCTCTAACCCTAGCCCTAAACATAACCCTAACCCTAGGTCCCATCCAGACCCGAACCGTCTCTCTAACCCTAGCCCTCAACATAACCCTAACCCTAGGTCCCATCCAGATCCGAACCGTCTCTCTAACCCTAGCCCTCAACATAACCCTAACCCTAGGTCCCATCCAGACCCGAACCGTCTCTCTAACCCTAGCCCTCAACATAACCCTAACCCTAGGTCCCATCCAGACCCGAACCGTCTCTCTAACCCTAGCCCTCAACATAACCCTAACCCTAGGTCCCATCCAGACCCGAACCGTCTCTCTAACCCTAGCCCTCAACATAACCCTAACCCTAGGTCCCATCCAGACCCGAACCGTCTCTCTAACCCTAGCCCTCAACATAACCCTAACCCTAGGTCCCATTCAGACCCGAACCGTCTCTCTAACCCTAGCCCTCAACATAACCCTAACCCTAGGTCCCATCCAGACCCGAACCGTCTCTCTAACCCTAGCCCTCAACATAACCCTAACCCTAGGTCCCATCCAGACCCGAACCGTCTCTCTAAACCTAGCCCTCAACATAACCCTAACCCTAGGTCCCATCCAGACCCGAACCGTCTCTCTAACCCTAGCCCTCAACATAACCCTAACCCTAGGTCCCATCCAGACCCGAACCGTCTCTCTAACCCTAGCCCTCAACATAACCCTAACCCTAGGTCCCATCCAGACCCGAACCGTCTCTCTAACCCTAGCCCTCAACATAACCCTAACCCTAGGTCCCATCCAGACCCGAACCGTCTCTCTAACCCTAGCCCTCAACATAACCCTAACCCTAGGTCCCATCCAGACCCGAACCGTCTCTCTAACCCTAGCCCTCAACATAACCCTAATCCTAGGTCCGATCTGAACCGGAACCGTCTCTCTAACCCTAGCCCTAAACATAACCCTAACCCTAGGTCCCATCCAGACCCGAACCGTCTCTCTAACCCTAGCCCTCAACATAACCCTAACCCTAGGTCCCATCCAGACCCGAACCGTCTCTCTAACCCTAGCCCTCAACATAACCCTAACCCTAGGTCCCATCCAGACCCGAACCGTCTCTCTAACCCTAGCCCTCAACATAACCCTAACCCTAGGTCCCATCCAGACCCGAACCGTCTCTCTAACCCTAGCCCTCAACATAACCCTAACCCTAGGTCCCATCCAGACCCGAACCGTCTCTCTAACCCTAGCCCTCAACATAACCCTAACCCTAGGTCCCATCCAGACCCGAACCGTCTCTCTAACCCTAGCCCTCAACATAACCCTAACCCTAGGTCCCATCCAGACCCGAAGCGTCTCTCTAACCCTAGCCCTCAACATAACCCTAACCCTAGGTCCCATCCAGACCCGAACCGTCTCTCTTACCCTAGCCCTCAACATAACCCTAACCCTAGGTCCCATCCAGACCCGAACCGTCTCTCTAACCCTAGCCCGCAACATAACCCTAACCCTAGGTCCCATCCAGACCCGAACCGTCTCTCTAACCCTAGCCTTCAACAGAACCCTAACCCTACGTCCCATCCAGACCCGAACCGTCTCTCTAACCCTAGCCCTCAACATAACCCTAAGCCTAGGTCCCATCCAGACCCGAACCGTCTCTCTAACCCTAGCCCTCAACATAACCCTAACCCTAGGTCCCATCCAGACCCGAACCGTCTCTCCTACCCTAGCCCTCAACATAACCCTAACCCTAGGTCCCATCCAGACCCGAACCGTCTCTCTAACCCTAGCCCTCAACATAACCCTAACCCTAAGTCCCATCCAGACCCGAACCGTCTCTCTGACCCTAGCCCTCAACATAACCCTAACCCTAGGTCCGATCTGAACCGGAACAGTCTCTCTAACCCTAGCCCTCAACATAACCCTAACCCTAGGTACCATCCAGACCCGAACCGTCTCTGTAACCCTAGCCCTCAACATAACCCTAACCCTAGGTCCCATCCAGACCCGAACCGTCTCTCTAACCCTAGCCCTCAACATAACCCTAACCCTAGGTCCCATCCAGACCCGAACCGTCTCTCTAACCCTAGCCCTCAACATAACCCTAATCCTAGGTCCGATCTGAACCGGAACCGTCTCTCTAACCCTAGCCCTAAACATAACCCTAACCCTAGGTCCCATCCAGACCCGAACCGTCTCTCTAACCCTAGCCCTCAACATAACCCTAACCCTAGGTCCCATCCAGACCCGAACCGTCTCTCTAACCCTAGCCCTCAACATAACCCTAACCCTAGGTCCCATCCAGGCCCGAACAGTCTCTCTAACCCTAGCCCTCAACATAACCCTAACCCTAGGTCCCATCCAGACCCGAACCGTCTCTCTAACCCTAGCCCTCAACATAACCCTAACCCTAGGTCCCATCCAGACCCGAACCGTCTCTCTAACCCTAGCCCTCAACATAACCCTAACCCTAGGTCCCATCCAGACCCGAACCGTCTCTCTAACCCTAGCCCTCAACATAACCCTAACCCTAGGTCCCATCCAGACCCGAACCGTCTCTCTAACCCTAGCCCTCAACATAACCCTAACCCTAGGTCCCATCCAGACCCGAACCGTCTCTCTAACCCTAGCCCTCAACATAACCCTAACCCTAGGTCCCATCCAGACCTGAACCGTCTCTCTAACCCTAGCCCTCAACATAACCCTAACCCTAGGTCCCATCCAGATCCGAACCGTCTCTCTAACCCTAGCCTTCAACAGAACCCTAACCCTAGGTCCCATCCAGACCCGAACCGTCTCTCTAACCCTAGCCCTCAACATAACCCTAAGCCTAGGTCCCATCCAGACCCGAACCGTCTCTCTAACCCTAGCCCTCAACATAACCCTAACCCTAGGTCCCATTCAGACCCGAACCGTCCCTCTAACCCTAGCCCTCAACATAACCCTAACCCTAGGTCCCATCCAGACCCGAACCCTCTCTCTAACCCTAGCCCTCAACATAACCCTAACCCTAGGTCCCATTCAGACCCGAACCGTCTCTCTAACCCTAGCCCTCAACATAACCCTAACCCTAGGTCCCATCCAGACCTGAACCGTCTCTCTAACCCTAGCCCTCAACATAACCCTAACCCTAGGTCCCATCCAGACCCGAACCGTCTCTCTAACCCTAGCCCTCAACATAACCCTAATCCTAGGTCCGATCTGAACCGGAACCGTCTCTCTAACCCTAGCCCTAAACATAACCCTAACCCTAGGTCCCATCCAGACCCGAACCGTCTCTCTAACCCTAGCCCTAAACATAACCCTAACCCTAGGTCCCATCCAGACCCGAACCGTCTCTCTAACCCTAGCCCTCAACATAACCCTAATCCTACGTCCGATCTGAACCGGAACCGTCTCTCTAACCCTAGACCTAAACATAACCCTAACCCTAGGTCCCATCCAGACCCGAACCGTCTCTCTAACCCTAGCCCTCAACATAACCCTAACCCTAGGTCCCATCCAGACCCGAACCGTCTCTCTAACCCTAGCCCTCAACATAACCCTAACCCTAGGTCCCATCCAGACCCGAACAGTCTCTCTAACCCTAGCCCTCAACATAACCCTAACCCTAGGTCCCATCCAGACCCGAACCGTCTCTCTAACCCTAGCCCTCAACATAACCCTAACCCTAGGTCCCATCCAGACCTGAACCGTCTCTCTAACCCTAGCCCTCAACATAACCCTAACCCTAGGTCCGATCTGAACCGGAACCGTCTCTCTAACCATAGCCCTCAACATAACCCTAACCCTAGGTCCCATCCAGACCCGAACCGTCTCCTAACCCTAGCCCTCAACATAACCCTAACCCTACGTCCCATCCAGACCCGAACCGTCTCTCTAACCCTAGCCCTCAACATAACCCTAACCCTAGGTCCCATCCAGACCCGAACCGTCTCTCTAACCATAGCCCTCAACATAACCCTAACCCTAGGTCCCATCCAGACCCGAACCGTCTCTCTAACCCTAGCCCTCAACATAACCCTAACCCTAGGTCCCATCTGAACCGGAACCGTCTCTCTAACCCTAGCCCTCAACATTACCCTAACCCTAGGTCCCATCCAGACCCGAACCGTCTCTCTAACCCTAGCCCTCAACATAACCCTAACCCTAGGTCCCATCCAGACCCGAACCGTCTCTCTAACCCTAGCCCTCAACATAACCCTAACCCTAGGTCCCATCCAGACCCGAACCGTCTCTCTAACCCTAGCCCTCAACATAACCCTAACCCTAGGTCCCATCTGAACCGGAACCGTCTCTCTAACCCTAGCCCTCAACATTACCCTAACCCTAGGTCCCATCCAGACCCGAACCGTCTCTCTAACCCTAGCCGTCAACATAACCCTAACCCTAGGTCCCATCCAGACCCGAACCGTCTCTCTAACCCTAGTCCTCAACATAACCCTAACCCTAGGTCCCATTCAGACCCGAACCGTCTCTCTAACCCTAGCCCTCAACATAACCCTAACCCTAGGCCCCATCCAGACCCG
Source organism: Miniopterus natalensis (assembly GCF_054644295.1). Taxonomy (NCBI): domain Eukaryota; kingdom Metazoa; phylum Chordata; class Mammalia; order Chiroptera; family Miniopteridae; genus Miniopterus; species Miniopterus natalensis. Next base: position 74,811,545 of record NC_142092.1, read on the forward strand.
AACCGTCTCTCTAACCCTAGCCCTCAACATAACCCTAACCCTAGGTCCCATCCAGACCCGAACCGTCTCTCTAACCCTAGCCCTCAACATAACCCTAACCCTAAGTCCCATCCAGACCCGAACCGTCTCTCTGACCCTATCCCTCAACATAACCCTAACCCTAGGTCCGATCTGAACCGGAACCGTCTCTCTAACCCTAGCCCTCAACATAACCCTAACCCTAGGTCCCATCCAGACCCGAACCGTCTCTGTAACCCTAGCCCTCAACATAACCCTAACCCTAGGTCCCATCCAGACCCGAACCGTCTCTCTAACCCTAGCCCTCAACATAACCCTAACCCTAGGTCCCATCCAGACCCGAACCGTCTCTCTAACCCTAGCCCTCAACATAACCCTAATCCTAGGTCCGATCTGAACCGGAACCGTCTCTCTAACCCTAGCCCTAAACATAACCCTAACCCTAGGTCCCATCCAGACCCGAACCGTCTCTCTAACCCTAGCCCTCAACATAACCCTAACCCTAGGTCCCATCCAGACCCGAACCGTCTCTCTAACCCTAGCCCTCAACATAACCCTAACCCTAGGTCCCATCCAGACCCGAACAGTCTCTCTAACCCTAGCCCTCAACATAACCCTAACCCTAGGTCCCATCCAGACCCGAACCGTCTCTCTAACCCTAGCCCTCAACATAACCCTAACCCTAGGTCCGATCTGAACCGGAACCGTCTCTCTAACCCTAGCCCTCAACATAACCCTAACCCTAGGTCCCATCCAGACCCGAACCGTCTCTGTAACCCTAGCCCTCAACATAACCCTAACCCTAGATCCCATCCAGACCCGAACCGTCTCTCTAACCCTAGCCCTCAACATAACCCTAACCCTATGTCCCATCCAGACCCGAACCGTCTCTCTAACCCTAGCCCTCAACATAACCCTAATCCTACGTCCGATCTGAACCGGAACCGTCTCTCTAACCCTAGACCTAAACATAACCCTAACCCTAGGTCCCATCCAGACCCGAACCGTCTCTCTAACCCTAGCCCTCAACATAACCCTAACCCTAGGTCCCATCCAGACCCGAACCGTCTCTCTAACCCTAGCCCTCAACATAACCCTAACCCTAGGTCCCATCCAGACCCGAACAGTCTCTCTAACCCTAGCCCTCAACATAACCCTAACCCTAGGTCCCATCCAGACCCGAACCGTCTCTCTAACCCTAGCCCTCAACATAACCCTAACCCTAGGTCCCATCCAGACCTGAACCGTCTCTCTAACCCTAGCCCTCAACATAACCCTAACCCTAGGTCCGATCTGAACCGGAACCGTCTCTCTAACCATAGCCCTCAACATAACCCTAACCCTAGGTCCCATCCAGACCCGAACCGTCTCCTAACCCTAGCCCTCAACATAACCCTAACCCTACGTCCCATCCAGACCCGAACCGTCTCTCTAACCCTAGCCCTCAACATAACCCTAACCCTAGGTCCCATCCAGACCCGAACCGTCTCTCTAACCATAGCCCTCAACATAACCCTAACCCTAGGTCCCATCCAGACCCGAACCGTCTCTCTAACCCTAGCCCTCAACATAACCCTAACCCTAGGTCCCATCTGAACCGGAACCGTCTCTCTAACCCTAGCCCTCAACATTACCCTAACCCTAGGTCCCATCCAGACCCGAACCGTCTCTCTAACCCTAGCCCTCAACATAACCCTAACCCTAGGTCCCATCCAGACCCGAACCGTCTCTCTAACCCTAGCCCTCAACATAACCCTAACCCTAGGTCCCATCCAGACCCGAACCGTCTCTCTAACCCTAGCCCTCAACATAACCCTAACCCTAGGTCCCATCTGAACCGGAACCGTCTCTCTAACCCTAGCCCTCAACATTACCCTAACCCTAGGTCCCATCCAGACCCGAACCGTCTCTCTAACCCTAGCCGTCAACATAACCCTAACCCTAGGTCCCATCCAGACCCGAACCGTCTCTCTAACCCTAGTCCTCAACATAACCCTAACCCTAGGTCCCATTCAGACCCGAACCGTCTCTCTAACCCTAGCCCTCAACATAACCCTAACCCTAGGCCCCATCCAGACCCGAACCGTCTCTCTAACCCTAGCCCTCAACATAACCCTAACCCTAGGTCCCATCCAGACCCGAACCGTCTCTCTAACCCTAGCCCTCAACATAACCCTAACCCTAAGTCCCATCCAGACCCGAACCGTCTCTCTGACCCTATCCCTCAACATAACCCTAACCCTAGGTCCGATCTGAACCGGAACCGTCTCTCTAACCCTAGCCCTCAACATAACCCTAACCCTAGGTCCCATCCAGACCCGAACCGTCTCTGTAACCCTAGCCCTCAACATAACCCTAACCCTAGGTCCCATCCAGACCCGAACCGTCTCTCTAACCCTAGCCCTCAACATAACCCTAACCCTAGGTCCCATCCAGACCCGAACCGTCTCTCTAACCCTAGCCCTCAACATAACCCTAATCCTAGGTCCGATCTGAACCGGAACCGTCTCTCTAACCCTAGCCCTAAACATAACCCTAACCCTAGGTCCCATCCAGACCCGAACCGTCTCTCTAACCCTAGCCCTCAACATAACCCTAACCCTAGGTCCCATCCAGACCCGAACCGTCTCTCTAACCCTAGCCCTCAACATAACCCTAACCCTAGGTCCCATCCAGACCCGAACAGTCTCTCTAACCCTAGCCCTCAACATAACCCTAACCCTAGGTCCCATCCAGACCCGAACCGTCTCTCTAACCCTAGCCCTCAACATAACCCTAACCCTAGGTCCCATCCAGACCCGAACCGTCTCTCTAACCCTAGCCCTCAACATAACCCTAAACCTAGGTCCCATCCAGACCCGAACCGTCTCTCTAACCCTAGCCCTCAACATAACCCTAACCCTAGGTCCCATCCAGACCCGAACCGTCTCTCTAACCCTAGCCCTCAACATAACCCTAACCCTAGGTCCCATCCAGACCCGAACCGTCTCTCTAACCCTAGCCCTCAACATAACACTAACCCTAGGTCCCATCCAGACCCGAACCGTCTCTCTAACCCTAGCCCTCAACATAACCCTAACCTTAGGTCCCATCCAGACCCGAACCGTCTCTCTAACCCTAGCCTTCAACAGAACCCTAACCCTAGGTCCCATCCAGACCCGAACCGTCTCTCTAACCCTAGCCCTCAACATAACCCTAAGCCTAGGTCCGATCCAGACCCGAACCGTCGCTCTAACCCTAGCCCTCAACATAACCCTAACCCTAGGTCCCATCCAGACCCGAACCGTCCCTCTAACCCTAGCCCTCAACATAACCCTAACCCTAGGTCCCATCCAGACCCGAACCCTCTCTCTAACCCTAGCCCTCAACATAACCCTAACCCTACGTCCCATCCAGACCCGAACCGTCTCTCTGACCCTAGCCCTCAACATAACCCTAACCCTAGGTCCGATCTGAACCGGAACCGTCTCTCTAACCCTAGCCCTCAACATAACCTTAACCCTAGGTCCCATCCAGACCCGAACCGTCTCTCTAACCCTAGCCCTCAACATAACCCTAACCCTAGGTCCCATCCAGACCCGAACCGTCTCTCTAACCCTAGCCCTCAACATAACCCTAACCCTAGGTCCCATCCAGACCCGAACCGTCTCTCTAACCCTAGCCCTCAACATAACCCTAACCCTAGGTCCCATCCAGACCCGAACCGTCTCTCTAACCCTAGCCCTCAACATAACCCTAACCCTAGGTCCCATCCAGACCCGAACCGTCTCTCTAACCCTAGCCCGCAACATAACCCTAACCCTAGGTCCCATCCAGACCCGAACCGTCTCTCTAACCCTAGCCTTCAACAGAACCCTAACCCTAGGTCCCATCCAGACCCGAACCGTCTCTCTAACCCTAGCCCTCAACATAACCCTAAGCCTAGGTCCCATCCAGACCCGAACCGTCTCTCTAACCCTAGCCCTCAACATAACCCTAACCCTAGGTACCATCCAGACCCGAACCGTCTCTCTAACCCTAGCCCTCAACATAACCCTAACCCTAGGTCCCATCCAGACCCGAACCGTCTCTCTAACCCTAGCCCTCAACATAACCCTAACCCTAAGTCCCATCCAGACCCGAACCGTCTCTCTGACCCTAGCCCTCAACATAACCCTAACCCTAGGTCCGATCTGAACCGGAACCGTCTCTCTAACCCTAGCCCTCAACATAACCCTAACCCTAGGTCCCATCCAGACCCGAACCGTCTCTGTAACCCTAGCCCTCAACATAACCCTAACCCTAGATCCCATCCAGACCCGAACCGTCTCTCTAACCCTAGCCCTCAACATAACCCTAACACTATGTCCCATCCAGACCCGAACCGTCTCTCTAACCCTAGCCCTCAACATAACCCTAATCCTACGTCCGATCTGAACCGGAACCGTCTCTCTAACCCTAGACCTAAACATAACCCTAACCCTAGGTCCCATCCAGACCCGAACCGTCTCTCTAACCCTAGCCCTCAACATAACCCTAACCCTAGGTCCCATCCAGACCCGAACCGTCTCTCTAACCCTAGCCCTCAACATAACCCTAACCCTAGGTCCCATCCAGACCCGAACAGTCTCTCTAACCCTAGCCCTCAACATAACCCTAACCCTAGGTCCCATCCAGACCCGAACCGTCTCTCTAACCCTAGCCCTCAACATAACCCTAACCCTAGGTCCCATCCAGACCTGAACCGTCTCTCTAACCCTAGCCCTCAACATAACCCTAACCCTAGGTCCGATCTGAACCGGAACCGTCTCTCTAACCATAGCCCTCAACATAACCCTAACCCTAGGTCCCATCCAGACCCGAACCGTCTCCTAACCCTAGCCCTCAACATAACCCTAACCCTACGTCCCATCCAGACCCGAACCGTCTCTCTAACCCTAGCCCTCAACATAACCCTAACCCTAGGTCCCATCCAGACCCGAACCGTCTCTCTAACCATAGCCCTCAACATAACCCTAACCCTAGGTCCCATCCAGACCCGAACCGTCTCTCTAACCCTAGCCCTCAACATAACCCTAACCCTAGGTCCCATCTGAACCGGAACCGTCTCTCTAACCCTAGCCCTCAACATTACCCTAACCCTAGGTCCCATCCAGACCCGAACGGTCTCTCTAACCCTAGCCCTCAACATAACCCTAACCCTAGGTCCCATCCAGACCCGAACCGTCTCTCTAACCCTAGCCCTCAACATAACCCTAACCCTAGGTCCCATCCAGACCCGAACCGTCTCTCTAAACCTAGCCCTCAACATAACCCTAACCCTAGGTCCCATCTGAACCGGAACCGTCTCTCTAACCCTAGCCCTCAACATTACCCTAACCCTAGGTCCCATCCAGACCCGAACCGTCTCTCTAACCCTAGCCGTCAACATAACCCTAACCCTAGGTCCCATCCAGACCCGAACCGTCTCTCTAACCCTAGTCCTCAACATAACCCTAACCCTAGGTCCCATTCAGACCCGAACCGTCTCTCTAACCCTAGCCCTCAACATAACCCTAACCCTAGGCCCCATCCAGACCCGAACCGTCTCTCTAACCCTAGCCCTCAACATAACCCTAACCCTAGGTCCCATCCAGACCCGAACCGTCTCTCTAACCCTAGCCCTCAACATAACCCTAACCCTAAGTCCCATCCAGACCCGAACCGTCTCTCTGACCCTATCCCTCAACATAACCCTAACCCTAGGTCCGATCTGAACCGGAACCGTCTCTCTAACCCTAGCCCTCAACATAACCCTAACCCTAGGTCCCATCCAGACCCGAACCGTCTCTGTAACCCTAGCCCTCAACATAACCCTAACCCTAGGTCCCATCCAGACCCGAACCGTCTCTCTAACCCTAGCCCTCAACATAACCCTAACCCTAGGTCCCATCCAGACCCGAACCGTCTCTCTAACCCTAGCCCTCAACATAACCCTAATCCTAGGTCCGATCTGAACCGGAACCGTCTCTCTAACCCTAGCCCTAAACATAACCCTAACCCTAGGTCCCATCCAGACCCGAACCGTCTCTCTAACCCTAGCCCTCAACATAACCCTAACCCTAGGTCCCATCCAGACCCGAACCGTCTGTCTAACCCTAGCCCTCAACATAACCCTAACCCTAGGTCCCATCCAGACCCGAACAGTCTCTCTAACCCTAGCCCTCAACATAACCCTAACCCTAGGTCCCATCCAGACCCGAACCGTCTCTCTAACCCTAGCCCTCAACATAACCCTAACCCTAGGTCCCATCCAGACCCGAACCGTCTCTCTAACCCTAGCCCTCAACATAACCCTAACCCTAGGTCCCATCCAGACCCGAACCGTCTCTCTAACCCTAGCCCTCAACATAACCCTAACCCTAGGTCCCATCCAGACCCGAACCGTCTCTCTAACCCTAGCCCTCAACATAACCCTAACCCTAGGTCCCATCCAGACCCGAACCGTCTCTCTAACCCTAGCCCTCAACATAACACTAACCGTAGGTCCCATCCAGACCCGAACCGTCTCTCTAACCCTAGCCCTCAACATAACCCTAACCCTAGGTCCCATCCAGACCCGAACCGTCTCTCTAACCCTAGCCTTCAACAGAACCCTAACCCTAGGTCCCATCCAGACCCGAACCGTCTCTCTAACCCTAGCCCTCAACATAACCCTAAGCCTAGGTCCGATCCAGACCCGAACCGTCTCTCTAACCCTAGCCCTCAACATAACCCTAACCCTAGGTCCCATCCAGACCCGAACCGTCCCTCTAACCCTAGCCCTCAACATAACCCTAACCCTAGGTCCCATCCAGACCCGAACCCTCTCTCTAACCCTAGCCCTCAACATAACCCTAACCCTACGTCCCATCCAGACCCGAACCGTCTCTCTGACCCTAGCCCTCAACATAACCCTAACCCTAGGTCCGATCTGAACCGGAACCGTCTCTCTAACCCTAGCCCTCAACATAACCCTAACCCTAGGTCCCATCCAGACCCGAACCGTCTCTGTAACCCTAGCCCTCAACATAACCCTAACCCTAGGTCCCATCCAGACCCGAACCGGCTCTCTAACCCTAGCCCTCAACATAACCCTAACCCTAGGTCCCATCCAGACCCTAACCGTCTCTCTAACCATAGCCCTCAACATAACCCTAACCCTAGGTCCGATCTGAACCGGAACAGTCTCTCTAACCCTAGCCCTCAACATAACCCTAACCCTAGGTCCCATCCAGACCCGAACCGTCTCTCTAACCCTAGCCCTCAACATAACCCTAACCCTAGGTCCCATCCAGACCCGAACCGTCTCTCTAACCCTAGCCCTCAACATAACCCTAACCCTAGGTCCCATCCAGACCCGAACCATCTCTCTAACCCTAGCCCTCAACATAACCCTAACCCTAGGTCCCATCCAGACCCGAACCGTCTTTCTAACCCTAGCCCTCAACATAACCCTAACCCTAGGTCCCATCCAGACCCGAACCGTCTCTCTAACCCTAGCCCTCAACATAACCCTAACCCTAGGTCCCATCCAGACCCGAACCGTCTCCCTAACCCTAGCCCTCAACATAACCTTAACCCTAGGTCCCATCCAGACCCGAACCGTCTCTCTAACCCTAGCCCTCAACATAACCCTAACCCTAGGTCCCATCCAGACCCGAACCGTCTCTCTAACCCTAGCCCTCAACATAACCCTAACCCTAGGTCCCATCCAGACCCGAACCGTCTCTCTAACCCTAGCCCTCAACATAACCCTAACCCTAGGTCCCATCCAGACCCGAATCGTCTCTCTAACCCTAGCCCTCAACATAACCCTAACCCTAGGTCCCATCCAGACCCGAACCGTCTCTCTAACCCTAGCCCTCAACATAACCCTAACCCTAGGTCCCATCCAGACCCGAACCGTCTCTCTAACCCTAGCCCTCAACATAACCCTAACCCTAGGTCCCATCCAGACCCGAACCGTCTCTCTAACCCTAGCCCTCAACATAACCCTAACCCTAGGTCCCATCCAGACCCGAACCGTCTCTCTAACCCTAGCCCTCAACATAACCCTAACCCTAGGTCCCATCCAGACCCGAACCGTCTCTCTAAAACTAGCCCTCAACATAACCCTAACCCTAGGTCCCATCCAGACCCGAACCGTCTCTCTAACCCTAGCCCTCAACATAACCCTAACCCTAGGTCCCATCCAGACCCGAACCGTCTCTCTAACCCTAGCCCTCAACATAACCCTAACCCTAGGTCCCATCTGAACCGGAAACGTCTCTCTAACCCTAGCCCTCAACATTACCCTAACCCTAGGTCCCATCCAGACCCGAACCGTCTCTCTAACCCTAGCCCTCAACATAACCCTAACCCTAGGTCCCATCCACACCCGAACCGTCTCTCTAACCCTAGCCCTCAACATAACCCTAACCCTAGGTCCCATCCAGACCTGAACCGTCTCTCTAACCATAGCCCTCAACATAACCCTAACCCTAGGTCCGATCTGAACCGGAACCGTCTCTCTAACCCTAGCCCTCAACATAACCCTAACCCTAGGTCCCATCCAGACCCGAACCGTCTCCTAACCCTAGCCCTCAACATAACCCTAACCCTAGGTCCCATCCAGACCCGAACCGTCTCTCTAACCCTAGCCCTCAACATAACCCTAACCCTAGGTCCCATCCAGACCCGAACCGTCTCTCTAACCCTAGCCCTCAACATAACCCTAACCCTAGGTCCCATCTGAACCGGAACCGTCTCTCTAACCCTAGCCCTCAACATTACCCTAACCCTAGGTCCCATCCAGACCCGAACCGTCTCTCTAACCCTAGCCATCAACATAACCCTAACCCTACGTCCCATCCAGACCCGAACCGTCTCTCTAACCCTAGCCCTCAACATAACCCTAACCCTAGGTCCCATCCAGACCCGAACCGTCTCTCTAACCATAGCCCGCAACATAACCCTAACCCTAGGTCCGATGTGAATCGGAACCGTCACTCTAACCCTAGCCCTCAACGTAACCCTAACCCTAGGTCCCATCCAGACCCGAACCGTCTCTCTAACCCTAGCCCTCAACATAACCCTAACCCTAGGTCCCATCCAGACCCGAACCGTCTCTAACCCTAGCCCTCAACAGAACCCTAACCCTAGGTCCCATCCAGACCCGAACCGTCTCTCTAACCATAGCCCTCAACATAACCCTAACCCTAGGTCCGATCTGAACCGGAACAGTCTCTCTAACCCTAGCCCTCAACATAACCCTAACCCTAGGTCCCGTCCAGACCCGAACCGTCTCTCTAACCCTAGCCCTCAACATAACCCTAACCCTAGGTCCCATCCAGACCCGAACCGTCTCTCTAACCCTAGCCCTCAACATAACCCTAACCCTAGGTCCCATCCAGACCCGAACCGTCTCTCTAACCCTAGCCCTCAACATAACCCTAACCCTAGGTCCCATCCAGACCCGAACCGTCTCTCTAACCCTAGCCCTCAACATAACCCTAACCCTAGGTCCCATCCAGACCCGAACCGTCTCTCTAACCCTAGCCCTCAACATAACCCTAACCCTAGGTCCCATCCAGACCCGAACCGTCTCTCTAACCCTAGCCCTCAACATAACCCTAACCCTAGGTCCCATCCAGACCCGAACCGTCTCTCTAACCCTAGCCTTCAACAGAACCCTAACCCTAGGTCCCATCCAGACCCGAACCGTCTCTCTAACCCTAGCCCTCAACATAACCCTAAGCCTAGGTCCCATCCAGACCCGAACCGTCTCTCTAACCCTAGCCCTCAACATAACCCTAACCCTAGGTCCCATCCAGACCCGAACCGTCTCTCTAACCCTAGCCCTCAACATAACCCTAACCCTAGGTCCCATCCAGACCCGAACCGTCTCTCTAACCCTAGCCCTCAACATAACCCTAACCCTACGTCCCATCCAGACCCGAACCGTCTCTCTGACCCTAGACCTCAACATAACCCTAACCCTAGGTCCGATCTGAACCGGAACCGTCTCTCTAACCCTAGCCCTCAACATAACCCTAACCCTAGGTCCCATCCAGACCCGAACCGTCTCTCTAACCCTAGCCCTCAACATAACCCTAACCCTAGGTCCCATCCAGACCCGAACCGTCTCTCTAACCCTAGCCCTCAACATAACCCTAACCCTAGGTCCCATCCAGACCCGAACCGTCTCTCTAACCCTAGCCCTCAACATAACCCTAACCCTAGGTCCCATCCAGACCCGAACCGTCTCTGTAACCCTAGCCCTCAACATAACCATAACCCTAGGTCCCATCCAGAACCGAACCGTCTCTCTAACCCTAGCCCTCAACATAACCCTAACCCTAGGTCCCATCCAGACCCGAACCGTCTCTCTAACCCTAGCCCTCAACATAACCCTAACCCTAGGTCCCATCCAGACCCGAACCGTCTCTCTAACCCTAGCCCTCAACATAACCCTAACCCTAGGTCACATCCAGACCCGAACCGTCTCTCTAACCCTAGCCCTCAACATAACCCTAACCCTAGGTCCCATCCAGACCCGAACCGTCTCTCTAACCCTAGCCCTCAACATAACCCTAACCCTAGGTCCCATCCAGACCCGAACCGTCTCTCTAACCCTAGCCCTCAACATAACCCTAACCCTAGGTCCCATCCAGACCCGAACCGTCTCTCTAACCCTAGCCCTCAACATAACCCTAACCCTAGGTCCCATCCAGACCCGAACCGTCTCTCTAACCCTGGCCCTCAACATAACCCTAACCCTAGGTCCCATCCAGACCCGAACCGTCTCTCTAACCCTGGCCCTCAACATAACCCTAACCCTAGGTCCCATCCAGACCCGAACCGTCTCTCTAACCCTAGCCCTCAACATAACCCTAACCCTAGGTCCCATCCAGACCCGAACCGTCTCTCTAACCCTAGCCCTCAACATAACCCTAACCCTAGGTCCCATCTGAACCGGAACCGACTCTCTAACCCTAGCCCTCAACATTACCCTAACCCTAGGTCCCATCCAGACCCGAACCGTCTCTCTAACCCTAGCCATCAACATAACCCTAACCTTAGGTCCCATCCAGACCCGAACCGTCTCTCTAACCCTAGCCCTCAACATAACCCTAACCCTAGGTCCCATCCAGACCCGAACCGTCTCTCTAACCATAGCCCGCAACATAACCCTAACCCTAGGTCCGATGTGAATCGGAACCGTCTCTCTAACCCTAGCCCTCAACATAACCCTAACCCTAGGTCCCATCCAGACCCGAACCGTCTCTCTAACCCTAGCCCTCAACATAACCCTAACCCTAGGTCCCATCCAGACCCGAACCGTCTCTAACCCTAGCCCTCAACAGAACCCTAACCCTAGGTCCCATCCAGACCCGAACCGTCTCTCTAACCATAGCCCTCAACATAACCCTAACCCTAGGTCCGATCTGAACCGGAACAGTCTCTCTAACCCTAGCCCTCAACATAACCCTAACCCTAGGTCCCGTTCAGACCCGAACCGTCTCTCTAACCCTAGCCCTCAACATAACCCTAACCCTAGGTCCCATCCAGACCCGAACCGTCTCTCTAACCCTAGCCCTCAACATAACCCTAACCCTAGGTCCCATCCAGACCCGAACCGTCTCTCTAACCCTAGCCCTCAACATAACCCTAACCCTAGGTCCCATCCAGACCCGAACCGTCTCTCTAACCCTAGCCCTCAACATAACCCTAACCCTAGGTCCCATCCAGACCCGAACCGTCTCTCTAACCCTAGCCCTCAACATAACCCTAACCCTAGGTCCCATCCAGACCCGAACCGTCTCTCTAACCCTAGCCCTCAACATAACCCTAACCCTAGGTCCCATCCAGACCCGAACCGTCTCTCTAACCCTAGCCTTCAACAGAACCCTAACCCTAGGTCCCATCCAGACCCGAACCGTCTCTCTAACCCTAGCCCTCAACATAACCCTAAGCCTAGGTCCCATCCAGACCCGAACCGTCTCTCTAACCCTAGCCCTCAACATAACCCTAACCCTAGGTCCCATCCAGACCCGAACCGTCTCTCTAACCCTAGCCCTCAACATAACCCTAACCCTAGGTCCCATCCAGACCCGAACCGTCTCTCTAACCCTAGCCCTCAACATAACCCTAACCCTACGTCCCATCCAGACCCGAACCGTCTCTCTGACCCTAGACCTCAACATAACCCTAACCCTAGGTCCGATCTGAACCGGAACCGTCTCTCTAACCCTAGCCCTCAACATAACCCTAACCCTAGGTCCCATCCAGACCCGAACCGTCTCTCTAACCCTAGCCCTCAACATAACCCTAACCCTAGGTCCCATCCAGACCCGAACCGTCTCTCTAACCCTAGCCCTCAACATAACCCTAACCCTAGGTCCCATCCAGACCCGAACCGTCTCTCTAACCCTAGCCCTCAACATAACCCTAACCCTAGGTCCCATCCAGACCCGAACCGTCTCTGTAACCCTAGCCCTCAACATAACCATAACCCTAGGTCCCATCCAGAACCGAACCGTCTCTCTAACCCTAGCCCTCAACATAACCCTAACCCTAGGTCCCATCCAGACCCGAACCGTCTCTCTAACCCTAGCCCTCAACATAACCCTAACCCTAGGTCCCATCCAGACCCGAACCGTCTCTCTAACCCTAGCCCTCAACATAACCCTAACCCTAGGTCCCATCCAGACCCGAACCGTCTCTCTAACCCTAGCCCTCAACATAACCCTAACCCTAGGTCCCATCCAGACCCGAACCGTCTCTCTAACCCTAGCCCTCAACATAACCCTAACCCTAGGTCCCATCCAAACCCGAACCGTCTCTCTAACCCTAGCCCTCAACATAACCCTAACCCTAGGTCCCATCCAGACCCGAACCGTCTCTCTAACCCTAGCCCTCAACATAACCCTAACCCTAGGTCCCATCCAGACCCGAACCGTCTCTCTAACCCTGGCCCTCAACATAACCCTAACCCTAGGTCCCATCCAGACCCGAACCGTCTCTCTAACCCTAGCCCTCAACATAACCCTAACCCTAGGTCCCATCCAGACCCGAACCGTCTCTCTAACCCTAGCCCTCAACATAACCCTAACCCTAGGTCCCATCCAGACCCGAACCGTCTCTCTAACCATAGCCCGCAACATAACCCTAACCCTAGGTCCGATCTGAACCGGAACCGTCTCTCTAACCCTAGCCCTCAACATAACCCTAACCCTAGGTCCCATCCAGACCCGAACCGTCTCTCTAACCATAGCCCTCAACATAACCCTAACCCTAGGTCCGATCTGAACCGGAACATTCTCTCTAACCCTAGCCCTCAACATAACCCTAACCCTAGGTCCCGTCCAGACCCGAACCGTCTCTCTAACCCTAGCCCTCAACATAACCCTAACCCTAGGTCCCATCCAGACCCGAACCGTCTCTCTAACCCTAGCCCTCAACATAACCCTAACCCTAGGTCCCATCCAGACCCGAACCGTCTCTCTAACCCTAGCCCTCAACATAACCCTAACCCTAGGTCCCATCCAGACCCGAACCGTCTCTCTAACCCTAGCCCTCAACATAACCCTAACCCTAGGTCCCATCCAGACCCGAACCGTCTCTATAACCCTAGCCCTCAACATAACCCTAACTCTAGGTCCGATCTGAACCGGAACCGTCTCTCTAACCCTAGCCCTCAACATAACCCTAACGCTAGGTCCCATCCAGACCCGAACCGTCTCTCTAACCCTAGCCCTCAACATAACCCTAACCCTAGGTCCCATCCAGACCCGAACCGTCTCTCTAACCCTAGCCCTCAACATAACCCTAACCCTAGGTCCCATCCAGACCCGAACCGTCTCTCTAACCCTAGCCCTCAACATAACCCTAACTCTAGGTCCGATCTGAACCGGAACCGTCTCTCTAACCCTAGCCCTCAACATAACCCTAACGCTAAGTCCGATCCAGACCCGAACCGACTCTCTAACCCTAGCCCTCAACATAACCCTAACCCTAGGTCCCATCCAGACCCGAACCGTCTCTCTAACCCTAGCCCTCAACATAACCCTAACCCTAGGTCCCATCTGAACCCGAACCGTCTCTCTAACCCTAGCCCTCAACATAAACCTAACCCTAGATCCCATCCAGACCCGAACAGTCTCTCTAACCCTAGCCCTCAACATAACCCTATCCCTAGGTCCCATCCAGACCCGAACCGTCTCTCTAACCCTAGCCCTCAACATAACCCTAACCCTAGGTCCCATCCAGACCCGAACCGTCTCTCTAACCCTAGCCCTCAACATAACCCTAACCCTAGGTCCCATCCAGACCCGAACTGTCTCTCTAACCCTCGCCCTCAACATAACCCTAACCCTAGGTCCCATCCAGACCCGAACCGTCTCTCTAACCCTAGCCCTCAACATAACCCTAACCCTACGTCCCATCCAGACCCGAACCGTCTCTCTAACCCTAGCCCTCAACATAACCCTAACCCTAGGTCCCATCCAGACCCGAACCGTCTCTCTAACCCTAGCCCTCAACATAACCCTAACCCTAGGTCCCATCCAGACCCGAACCGTCTCTGTAACCCTAGCCCTCAACATAACCCTAACCCTAGGTCCCATCCAGACCCGAAACGTATCTCTAACCCTAGCCCTCAACATAACCCTAACCCTAGGTCCCATCCAGACCCGAACCGTCTCTCTGACCCTAGCCCTCAACATAACCCTAACCCTAGGTCCGATCTGAACCGGAACCGTCTCTCTAACCCTAGCCCTAAACATAACCCTAACCCTAGGTCCCATCCAGACCCGAACCGTCTCTCTAACCCTAGCCCTCAACATAACCCTAACCCTAGGTCCCATCCAGACCCGAACCGTCTCTCTAACCCTAGCCCTCAACATAACCCTAACCCTAGGTCCCATCCAGACCCGAACCGTCTCTCTAACCCTAGCCCTCAACATAACCCTAACCCTAGGTCCCATCCAGACCCGAACCGTCTCTCTAACCCTAGCCCTCAACATAACCCTAACCCTAGGTCCCATCCAGACCCGAACCGTCTCTCTAACCCTAGCCCTCAACATAACCCTAACCCTAGGTCCCATCCAGACCCGAACCGTCTCTCTAACCCTAGCCCTCAACATAACCCTAACCCTAGGTCCCATCCAGACCCGAACCGTCTCTCCAACCCTAGCCTTCAACAGAACCCTAACCCTAGGTCCCATCCAGACCCGAACCGTCTCTCTAACCCTAGCCCTCAACATAACCCTAAGCCTAGGTCCCATCCAGACCCGAACCGTCTCTCTAACCCTAGCCCTCAACATAACCCTAACCCTAGGTCCCATCCAGACCCGAACCGTCTCTCTAAACCTAGCCCTCAACATAACCCTAACCCTAGGTCCCATCCAGACCCGAACCGTCTCTCTAACCCTAGCCCTCAACATAACCCTAACCCTACGTCCCATCCAGACCCGAACCGTCTCTCTGACCCTAGCCCTCAACATACCCCTAACCCTAGGTCCGATCTGAACCGGAACCGTCTCTCTAACCCTAGCCCTCAACATAACCCTAACCCTAGGTCCCATCCAGACCCGAACCGTCTCTCTAACCCTAGCCCTCAACATAACCCTAACCCTAGGTCCCATCCAGACCCGAACCGTCTCTCTAACCCTAGCCCTCAACATAACCCTAACCCTAGGTCCCATCCAGACCCGAACCGTCTCTCTAACCCTAGCCCTCAACATAACCCTAACCCTAGGTCCCATCCAGACCCGAACCGTCTCTCTAACCCTAGCCCTCAACATAACCCTAACCCTAGGTCCCATCCAGACCCGAACCGTCTCTCTAACCCTAGCCCTCAACATAACCCTAACCCTAGGTCCCATCCAGACCCGAACCGTCTCTCTAACCCTAGCCCTCAACATAACCTTAACCCTAGGTCCCATCCAGACCCGAACCGTCTCTCTAACCCTAGCCCTCAACATAACCCTAACCCTAGGTCCCATCCAGACCCGAACCGTCTCTCTAACCCTAGCCCTCAACATAACCCTAACCCTAAGTCCCATCCAGACCCGAACCGTCTCTCTAACCATAGCCCGCAACATAACCCTAACCCTAGGTCCGATCTGAACCGGAACCGTCTCTCTAACCCTAGCCCTCAACATAACCCTAACCCTAGGTCCCATCCAGACCCGAACCGCCTCTCTAACCCTAGCCCTCAACATAACCCTAACCCTAGGCCCCATCCAGACCCGAACCGTCTCTCTAACCCTAGCCCTCAACATAACCCTAACCCTAGGTCCCATACAGACCCGAACCGTCTCTCTAACCCTAGCCCTCAACATAACCCTAACCCTAGGTCCCATCCAGACCCGAACCGTCTCTCTAACCCTAGCCCTCAACATAACCCTAACCCTAGGTCCCATCCAGACCCGAACCGTCTCTCTAACCATAGCCCGCAACATAACCCTAACCCTAGGTCCGATCTGAACCGGAACCGTCTCTCTAACCCTAGCCCTCAACATAACCCTAACCCTAGGTCCCATCCAGACCCGAACCGTCTCTCTAACCATAGCCCTCAACATAACCCTAACCCTAGGTCCGATCTGAACCGGAACATTCTCTCTAACCCTAGCCTCAACATAACCCTAACCCTAGGTCCCGTCCAGACCCGAACCGTCTCTCTAACCCTAGCCCTCAACATAACCCTAACCCTAGGTCCCATCCAGACCCGAACCGTCTCTCTAACCCTAGCCCTCAACATAACCCTAACCCTAGGTCCCATCCAGACCCGAACCGTCTCTCTAACCCTAGCCCTCAACATAACCCTAACCCTAGGTCCCATCCAGACCCGAACCGTCTCTCTAACCCTAGCCCTCAACATAACCCTAACCCTAGGTCCCATCCAGACCCGAACCGTCTCTATAACCCTAGCCCTCAACATAACCCTAACTCTAGGTCCGATCTGAACCGGAACCGTCTCTCTAACCCTAGCCCTCAACATAACCTAACGCTAGGTCCAATCCAGACCAGAACCGTCTCTCTAACCCTAGCCCTCAACATAACCCTAACCCTAGGTCCCATCCAGACCCGAACCGTCTCTCTAACCTAGCCCTCAACATAACCCTAACCCTAGGTCCCATCCAGACCCGAACCGTCTCTCTAACCCTAGCCCTCAACATAACCCTAACTCTAGGTCCGATCTGAACCGGAACCGTCTCTCTAACCCTAGCCCTCAACATAACCCTAACGCTAAGTCCGATCCAGACCCGAACCGTCTCTCTAACCCTAGCCCTCAACATAACCCTAACCCTAGGTCCCATCCAGACCCGAACCGTCTCTCTAACCCTAGCCCTCAACATAACCCTAACCCTAGGTCCCATCTGAACCCGAACCGTCTCTCTAACCCTAGCCCTCAACATAAACCTAACCCTACATCCCATCCAGACCCGAACAGTCTCTCTAACCCTAGCCCTCAACATAACCCTATCCCTAGGTCCCATCCAGACCCGAACCGTCTCTCTAACCCTAGCCCTCAACATAACCCTAACCCTAGGTCCCATCCAGACCCGAACCGTCTCTCTAACCCTAGCCCTCAACATAACCCTAACCCTAGGTCCCATCCAGACCCGAACCGTCTCTCTAACCCTCGCCCTCAACATAACCCTAACCCTAGGTCCCATCCAGACCCGAACCGTCTCTCTAACCCTAGCCCTCAACATAACCCTAACCCTAGGTCCCATCCAGACCCGAACCGTCTCTCTAACCCTAGCCCTCAATATAACCCTAACCCTAGGTCCCATCCAGACCCGAACCGTCTCTCTAAACCTAGCCCTCAACATAACCCTAACCCTAGGTCCCATCCAGACCCGAACCGTCTCTCTAACCCTAGCCCTCAACATAACCCTAACCCTAGGTCCCATCCAGACCCGAAACGTCTCTCTAACCCTAGCCCTCAACATAACCCTAACCCTAGGTCCCATCCAGACCCGAACCGTCTCTCTGACCCTAGCCCTCAACATAACCCTAACCCTAGGTCCGATCTGAACCGGAACCGTCTCTCTAACCCTAGCCCTAAACATAACCCTAACCCTAGGTCCCATCCAGACCCGAACCGTCTCTCTAACCCTAGCCCTCAACATAACCCTAACCCTAGGTCCCATCCAGACCCGAACCGTCTCTCTAACCCTAGCCCTCAACATAACCCTAACCCTAGGTCCCATCCAGACCCGAACCGTCTCTCTAACCCTAGCCCTCAACATAACCCTAACCCTAGGTCCCATCCAGACCCGAACCGTCTCTCTAACCCTAGCCCTCAACATAACCCTAACCCTAGGTCCCATCCAGACCCGAACCGTCTCTCTAACCCTAGCCCTCAACATAACCCTAACCCTAGGTCCCATCCAGACCCGAACCGTCTCTCTAACCCTAGCCCTCAACATAACCCTAACCCTAGGTCCCATCCAGACCCGAACCGTCTCTCTAACCCTAGCCTTCAACAGAACCCTCACCCTAGGTCCCATCCAGACCCGAACCGTCTCTCTAACCCTAGCCCTCAACATAACCCTAAGCCTAGGTCCCATCCAGACCCGAACCGTCTCTCTAACCCTAGCCCTCAACATAACCCTAACCCTAGGTCCCATCCAGACCCGAACCGTCTCTCTAACCCTAGCCCTCAACATAACCCTAACCCTAGGTCCCATCCAGACCCGAACCGTCTCTCTAACCCTAGCCCTCAACATAACCCTAACCCTACGTCCCATCCAGACCCGAACCGTCTCTCTGACCCTAGCCCTCAACATAACCCTAACCCTAGGTCCGATCTGAACCGGAACCGTCTCTCTAACCCTAGCCCTCAACATAACCCTAACCCTAGGTCCCATCCAGACCCGAACCGTCTCTCTAACCCTAGCCCTCAACATAACCCTAACCCTAGGTCCCATCCAGACCCGAACCGTCTCTCTAACCCTAGCCCTCAACATAACCCTAACCCTAGGTCCCATCCAGACCCGAACCGTCTCTCTAACCCTAGCCCTCAACATAACCCTAACCCTAGGTCCCATCCAGACCCGAACCGTCTCTCTAACCCTAGCCCTCAACATAACCCTAACCCTAGGTCCCATCCAGACCCGAACCGTCTCTCTAACCCTAGCCCTCAACATAACCCTAACCCTAGGTCCCATCCAGACCCGAACCGTCTCTCTAACCCTAGCCCTCAACATAACCTTAACCCTAGGTCCCATCCAGACCCGAACCGTCTCTCTAACCCTAGCCCTCAACATAACCCTAACCCTAGGTCCCATCCAGACCCGAACCGTCTCTCTAACCCTAGCCCTCAACATAACCCTAACCCTAGGTCCCATCCAGACCCGAACCGTCTCTCTAACCATAGCCCGCAACATAACCCTAACCCTAGGTCCGATCTGAACCGGAACCGTCTCTCTAACCCTAGCCCTCAACATAACCCTAACCCTAGGTCCCATCCAGACCCGAACCGCCTCTCTAACCCTAGCCCTCAACATAACCCTAACCCTAGGTCCCATCCAGACCCGAACCGTCTCTCTAACCCTAGCCCTCAACATAACCCTAACCCTAGGTCCCATACAGACCCGAACCGTCTCTCTAACCCTAGCCCTCAACATAACCCTAACCCTAGGTCCCATCCAGACCCGAACCGTCTCTCTAACCCTAGCCCTCAACATAACCCTAACCCTAGGTCCCATCCAGACCCGAACCGTCTCTCTAACCCTAGCCCTCAACATAACCTTAACCCTAGGTCCCATCCAGACCCGAACCGTCTCTCTAACCCTAGCCCTCAACATAACCCTAACCCTAGGTCCCATCCAGACCCGAACCGTCTCTCTAACCCTAGCCCTCAACATAACCCTAACCCTAGGTCCCATCCAGACCCGAACCGTCTCTCTAAACCTAGCCCTCAACATAACCCTAACCCTAGGTCCCATCCAGACCCGAACCGTCTCTCTAACCCTAGCCCTCAACATAACCCTAACCCTACGTCCCATCCAGACCCGAACCGTCTCTCTGACCCTAGCCCTCAACATATCCCTAACCCTAGGTCCGATCTGAACCGGAACCGTCTCTCTAACCCTAGCCCTCAACATAACCCTAACCCTAGGTCCCATCCAGACCCGAACCGCCTCTCTAACCCTAGCCCTCAACATAACCCTAACCCTAGGTCCCATCCAGACCCGAACCGTCTCTCTAACCCTAGCCCTCAACATAACCCTAACCCTAGGTCCCATCCAGACCCGAACCGTCTCTCTAACCCTAGCCCTCAACATAACCCTAACCCTAGGTCCCATCCAGACCCGAACCGTCTCTCTAACCCTAGCCCTCAACATAACCCTAACCCTAGGTCCCATCCAGACCCGAACCGTCTCTCTAACCCTAGCCCTCAACATAACCCTAACCCTAGGTCCCATCCAGACCCGAACCGTCTCTCTAACCCTAGCCCTCAACATAACCTTAACCCTAGGTCCCATCCAGACCCGAACCGTCTCTCTAACCCTAGCCCTCAACATAACCCTAACCCTAGGTCCCATCCAGACCCGAACCGTCTCTCTAACCCTAGCCCTCAACATAACCCTAACCCTAGGTCCCATCCAGACCCGAACCGTCTCTCTAACCATAGCCCGCAACATAACCCTAACCCTAGGTCCGATCTGAACCGGAACCGTCTCTCTAACCCTAGCCCTCAACATAACCCTAACCCTAGGTCCCATCCAGACCCGAACCGCCTCTCTAACCCTAGCCCTCAACATAACCCTAACCCTAGGTCCCATCCAGACCCGAACCGTCTCTCTAACCCTAGCCCTCAACATAACCCTAACCCTAGGTCCCATACAGACCCGAACCGTCTCTCTAACCCTAGCCCTCAACATAACCCTAACCCTAGGTCCCATCCAGACCCGAACCGTCTCTCTAACCCTAGCCCTCAACATAACCCTAACCCTAGGTCCCATCCAGACCCGAACCGTCTCTCTAACCATAGCCCGCAACATAACCCTAACCCTAGGTCCGATCTGAACCGGAACCGTCCCTCTAACCCTAGCCCTCAACATAACCCTAACCCTAGGTCCCATCCAGACCCGAACCGTCTCTCTAACCATAGCCCTCAACATAACCCTAACCCTAGGTCCGATCTGAACCGGAACATTCTCTCTAACCCTAGGCCTCAACATAACCCTAACCCTAGGTCCCGTCCAGACCCGAACCGTCTCTCTAACCCTAGCCCTCAACATAACCCTAACCCTAGGTCCCATCCAGACCCGAACCGTCTCTCTAACCCTAGCCCTCAACATAACCCTAACCCTAGGTCCCATCCAGACCCGAACCGTCTCTCTAACCCTAGCCCTCAACATAACCCTAACCCTAGGTCCCATCCAGACCCGAACCGTCTCTCTAACCCTAGCCCTCAACATAACCCTAACCCTAGGTCCCATCCAGACCCGAACCGTCTCTATAACCCTAGCCCTCAACATAACCCTAACTCTAGGTCCGATCTGAACCGGAACCGTCTCTCTAACCCTAGCCCTCATCATAACCCTAACGCTAGGTCCAATCCAGACCAGAACCGTCTCTCTAACCCTAGCCCTCAACATAACCCTAACCCTAGGTCCCATCCAGACCCGAACCGTCTCTCTAACCCTAGCCCTCAACATAACCCTAACCCTAGGTCCCATCCAGACCCGAACCGTCTCTCTAACCCTAGCCCTCAACATAACCCTAACTCTAGGTTTGATCTGAACCGGAACCGTCTCTCTAACCCTAGCCCTCAACATAACCCTAACGCTAAGTCCGATCCAGACCCGAACCGTCTCTCTAACCCTAGCCCTCAACATAACCCTAACCCTAGGTCCCATCCAGACCCGAACCGTCTCTCTAACCCTAGCCCTCAACATAACCCTAACCCTAGGTCCCATCTGAACCCGAACCGTCTCTCTAACCCTAGCCCTCAACATAAACCTAACCCTAGATCCCATCCAGACCCGAACAGTCTCTCTAACCCTAGCCCTCAACATAACCCTATCCCTAGGTCCCATCCAGACCCGAACCGTCTCTCTAACCCTAGCCCTCAACATAACCCTAACCCTAGGTCCCATCCAGACCCGAACCGTCTCTCTAACCCTAGCCCTCAACATAACCCTAACCCTAGGTCCCATCCAGACCCGAACCGTCTCTCTAACCCTCGCCCTCAACATAACCCTAACCCTAGGTCCCATCCAGACCCGAACCGTCTCTCTAACCCTAGCCCTCAACATAACCCTAACCCTAGGTCCCATCCAGACCCGAACCGTCTCTCTAACCCTAGCCCTCAATATAACCCTAACCCTAGGTCCCATCCAGACCCGAACCGTCTCTCTAACCCTAGCCCTCAACATAACCCTAACCCTAGGTCCCATCCAGACCCGAACCGTCTCTCTAACCCTAGCCCTCAACATAACCCTAACCCTAGGTCCCATCCAGACCCGAAACGTCTCTCTAACCCTAGCCCTCAACATAACCCTAACCCTAGGTCCCATCCAGACCCGAACCGTCTCTCTGACCCTAGCCCTCAACATAACCCTAACCCTAGGTCCGATCTGAACCGGAACCGTCTCTCTAACCCTAGCCCTAAACATAACCCTAACCCTAGGTCCCATCCAGACCCGAACCGTCTCTCTAACCCTAGCCCTCAACATAACCCTAACCCTAGGTCCCATCCAGACCCGAACCGTCTCTCTAACCCTAGCCCTCAACATAACCCTAACCCTAGGTCCCATCCAGACCCGAACCGTCTCTCTAACCCTAGCCCTCAACATAACCCTAACCCTAGGTCCCATCCAGACCCGAACCGTCTCTCTAACCCTAGCCCTCAACATAACCCTAACCCTAGGTCCCATCCAGACCCGAACCGTCTCTCTAACCCTAGCCCTCAACATAACCCTAACCCTAGGTCCCATCCAGACCCGAACCGTCTCTCTAACCCTAGCCCTCAACATAACCCTAACCCTAGGTCCCATCCAGACCCGAACCGTCTCTCTAACCCTAGCCTTCAACAGAACCCTAACCCTAGGTCCCATCCAGACCCGAACCGTCTCTCTAACCCTAGCCCTCAACATAACCCTAAGCCTAGGTCCCATCCAGACCCGAACCGTCTCTCTAACCCTAGCCCTCAACATAACCCTAACCCTAGGTCCCATCCAGACCCGAACCGTCTCTCTAACCCTAGCCCTCAACATAACCCTAACCCTAGGTCCCATCCAGACCCGAACCGTCTCTCTAACCCTAGCCCTCAACATAACCCTAACCCTACGTCCCATCCAGACCCGAACCGTCTCTCTGACCCTAGCCCTCAACATAACCCTAACCCTAGGTCCGATCTGAACCGGAACCGTCTCTCTAACCCTAGCCCTCAACATAACCCTAACCCTAGGTCCCATCCAGACCCGAACCGTCTCTCTAACCCTAGCCCTCAACATAACCCTAACCCTAGGTCCCATCCAGACCCGAACCGTCTCTCTAACCCTAGCCCTCAACATAACCCTAACCCTAGGTCCCATCCAGACCCGAACCGTCTCTCTAACCCTAGCCCTCAACATAACCCTAACCCTAGGTCCCATCCAGACCCGAACCGTCTCTCTAACCCTAGCCCTCAACATAACCCTAACCCTAGGTCCCATCCAGACCCGAACCGTCTCTCTAACCCTAGCCCTCAACATAACCCTAACCCTAGGTCCCATCCAGACCCGAACCGTCTCTCTAACCCTAGCCCTCAACATAACCTTAACCCTAGGTCCCATCCAGACCCGAACCGTCTCTCTAACCCTAGCCCTCAACATAACCCTAACCCTAGGTCCCATCCAGACCCGAACCGTCTCTCTAACCCTAGCCCTCAACATAACCCTAACCCTAGGTCCCATCCAGACCCGAACCGTCTCTCTAACCATAGCCCGCAACATAACCCTAACCCTAGGTCCGATCTGAACCGGAACCGTCTCTCTAACCCTAGCCCTCAACATAACCCTAACCCTAGGTCCCATCCAGACCCGAACCGTCTCTCTAACCCTAGCCCTCAACATAACCCTAACCCTAGGTCCCATCCAGACCCGAACCGTCTCTCTAACCCTAGCCCTCAACATAACCCTAACCCTAGGTCCCATCCAGACCCGAACCGTCTCTTTAACCCTAGCCCTCAACATAACCCTAACCCTAGGTCCCATCCAGACCCGAACCGTCTCTCTAACCCTAGCCCTCAACATAACCCTAACCCTAGGTCCCATCCAGATCCGAACCGTCTCTCTAACCATAGCCCGCAACATAACCCTAACCCTAGGTCCGATCTGAACCGGAACCGTCTCTCTAACCCTAGCCCTCAACATAACCCTAACCCTAGGTCCCATCCAGACCCGAACCGTCTCTCTAACCATAGCCCTCAACATAACCCTAACCCTAGGTCCGATCTGAACCGGAACATTCTCTCTAACCCTAGCCCTCAACATAACCCTAACCCTAGGTCCCGTCCAGACCCGAACCGTCTCTCTAACCCTAGCCCTCAACATAACCCTAACCCTAGGTCCCATCCAGACCCGAACCGTCTCTCTAACCCTAGCCCTCAACATAACCCTAACCCTAGGTCCCATCCAGACCCGAACCGTCTCTCTAACCCTAGCCCTCAACATAACCCTAACCCTAGGTCCCATCCAGACCCGAACCGTCTCTCTAACCCTAGCCCTCAACATAACCCTAACCCTAGGTCCCATCCAGACCCGAACCGTCTCTATAACCCTAGCCCTCAACATAACCCTAACTCTAGGTCCGATCTGAACCGGAACCGTCTCTCTAACCCTAGCCCTCAACATAACCCTAACGCTAGGTCCCATCCAGACCCGAACCGTCTCTCTAACCCTAGCCCTCAACATAACCCTAACCCTAGGTCCCATCCAGACCCGAACCGTCTCTCTAACCCTAGCCCTCAACATAACCCTAACCCTAGGTCCCATCCAGACCCGAACCGTCTCTCTAACCCTAGCCCTCAACATAACCCTAACTCTAGGTCCGATCTGAACCGGAACCGTCTCTCTAACCCTAGCCCTCAACATAACCCTAACGCTAAGTCCGATCCAGACCCGAACCGTCTCTCTAACCCTAGCCCTCAACATAACCCTAACCCTAGGTCCCATCCAGACCCGAACCGTCTCTCTAACCCTAGCCCTCAACATAACCCTAACCCTAGGTCCCATCTGAACCCGAACCGTCTCTCTAACCCTAGCCCTCAACATAAACCTAACCCTAGATCCCATCCAGACCCGAACAGTCTCTCTAACCCTAGCCCTCAACATAACCCTATCCCTAGGTCCCATCCAGACCCGAACCGTCTCTCTAACCCTAGCCCTCAACATAACCCTAACCCTAGGTCCCATCCAGACCCGAACCGTCTCTCTAACCCTAGCCCTCAACATAACCCTAACCCTAGGTCCCATCCAGACCCGAACCGTCTCTCTAACCCTCGCCCTCAACATAACCCTAACCCTAGGTCCCATCCAGACCCGAACCGTCACTCTAACCCTAGCCCTCAACATAACCCTAACCCTAGGTCCCATCCAGACCCGAACCGTCTCTCTAACCCTAGCCCTCAATATAACCCTAACCCTAGGTCCCATCCAGACCCGAACCGTCTCTCTAACCCTAGCCCTCAACATAACCCTAACCCTAGGTCCCATCCAGACCCGAACCGTCTCTCTAACCCTAGCCCTCAACATAACCCTAACCCTAGGTCCCATCCAGACCCGAAACGTCTCTCTAACCCTAGCCCTCAACATAACCCTAACCCTAGGTCCCATCCAGACCCGAACCGTCTCTCTGACCCTAGCCCTCAACATAACCCTAACCCTAGGTCCGATCTGAACCGGAACCGTCTCTCTAACCCTAGCCCTAAACATAACCCTAACCCTAGGTCCCATCCAGACCCGAACCGTCTCTCTAACCCTAGCCCTCAACATAACCCTAACCCTAGGTCCCATCCAGACCCGAACCGTCTCTCTAACCCTAGCCCTCAACATAACC
Organism: Miniopterus natalensis; assembly: GCF_054644295.1. Lineage (NCBI taxonomy): Eukaryota > Metazoa > Chordata > Mammalia > Chiroptera > Miniopteridae > Miniopterus > Miniopterus natalensis. Next base: position 74,837,609 of record NC_142092.1, read on the forward strand.
CTAACCCTAGGTCCCATCCAGACCCGAACCGTCTCTCTAACCCTAGCCCTCAACATAACCCTAACCCTAGGTCCCATCCAGACCCGAACCGTCTCTCTAACCCTAGCCCTCAACATAACCCTAACCCTAGGTCCCATCCAGACCCGAACCGTCTCTCTAACCCTAGCCCTCAACATAACCCTAACCCTAGGTCCCATCCAGACCCGAACCGTCTCTCTAACCCTAGCCCTCAACATAACCCTAACCCTAGGTCCCATCCAGACCCGAACCGTCTCTCTAACCCTAGCCTTCAACAGAACCCTAACCCTAGGTCCCATCCAGACCCGAACCGTCTCTCTAACCCTAGCCCTCAACATAACCCTAAGCCTAGGTCCCATCCAGACCCGAACCGTCTCTCTAACCCTAGCCCTCAACATAACCCTAACCCTAGGTCCCATCCAGACCCGAACCGTCTCTCTAACCCTAGCCCTCAACATAACCCTAACCCTAGGTCCCATCCAGACCCGAACCGTCTCTCTAACCCTAGCCCTCAACATAACCCTAACCCTACGTCCCATCCAGACCCGAACCGTCTCTCTGACCCTAGCCCTCAACATAACCCTAACCCTAGGTCCGATCTGAACCGGAACCGTCTCTCTAACCCTAGCCCTCAACATAACCCTAACCCTAGGTCCCATCCAGACCCGAACCGTCTCTCTAACCCTAGCCCTCAACATAACCCTAACCCTAGGTTCCATCCAGACCCGAACCGTCTCTCTAACCCTAGCCCTCAACATAACCCTAACCCTAGGTCCCATCCAGACCCGAACCGTCTCTCTAACCCTAGCCCTCAACATAACCCTAACCCTAGGTCCCATCCAGACCCGAACCGTCTCTCTAACCCTAGCCCTCAACATAACCCTAACCCTAGGTCCCATCCAGACCCGAACCGTCTCTCTAACCCTAGCCCTCAACATAACCCTAACCCTAGGTCCCATCCAGACCCGAACCGTCTCTCTAACCCTAGCCCTCAACATAACCTTAACCCTAGGTCCCATCCAGACCCGAACCGTCTCTCTAACCCTAGCCCTCAACATAAACCTAACCCTAGGTCCCATCCAGACCCGAACCGTCTCTCTAACCCTAGCCCTAAACATAACCCTAACCCTAGGTCCCATCTAGACCCGAACCGTCTCTCTAACCATAGCCCGCAACATAACCCTAACCCTAGGTCCGATCTGAACCGGAACCGTCTCTCTAACCCTAGCCCTCAACATAACCCTAACCCTAGGTCCCATCCAGACCCGAACCGTCTCTCTAACCCTAGCCCTCAACATAACCCTAACCCTAGGTCCCATCCAGACCCGAACCGTCTCTCTAACCCTAGCCCTCAACATAACCCTAACCCTAGGTCCCATCCAGACCCGAACCGTCTCTCTAACCCTAGCCCTCAATATAACCCTAACCCTAGGTCCCATCCAGACCCGAACCGTCTCTCTAACCCTAGCCCTCAACATAACCCTAACCCTAGGTCCCATCCAGACCCGAACCGTCTCTCTAACCCTAGCCCTCAACATAACCCTAACCCTAGGTCCCATCCAGACCCGAACCGTCTCTCTAACCCTAGCCCTCAACATCACCCTAACCCTAGGGCCCATCCAGACCCGAACCGTCTCTCTAACCCTAGCCCTCAACATAACCCTAACCCTAGGTCCCATCCAGACCCGAACCGTCTCTCTAACCCTAGCCCTCAACATAACCCTAACCCTAGGTCCCATCCAGACCCGAACCGTCTCTCTAACCCTAGCCCTCAACATAACCCTAACCCTAGGTCCCATCCAGACCCGAACCGTCTCTCTAACCCTAGCCCTCAACATAACCCTAACCCTAGGTCCCATCCAGACCCGAACCGTCTCTCTAAGCCTAGCCCTCAACATAACCCTAACCCTAGGTCCCATCCAGACCCGAAACGTCTCTCTAACCCTAGCCCTCAACATAACCCTAACCCTAGGTCCCATCCAGACCCGAACCGTCTCTCTAACCCTAGCCCTCAACATAACCCTAACCCTAGGTCCCATCCAGACCCGAACCGTCTCTCTAACCCTAGCCCTCAACATAACCCTAACCCTAGGTACCATCCAGACCCGAACCGTCTCTCTAACCCTAGCAATCAACATAACCCTAACCCTAGGTCCCATCCAGACCCGAACCGTCTCTCTAACCCTAGCCCTCAACATAACCCTAACCCCTGGTCCCATCTGAACCGGAACCGTCTCTCTAACCCTAGCCCTCAACATTACCCTAACCCTAGGTCCCATCCAGACCCGAACCGGCTCTCTAACCCTAGCCCTCAACATAACCCTAACCCTAGGTCCCATCCAGACCCGAACCGTCTCTCTAACCCTAGCCCTCAACATTACCCTAACCCTAGGTCCCGTCCAGACCCGAACCGTCTCTCTAACCCTAGCCCTCAACATAACCCTAACCCTAGGTCCCATCCAGACCCGAACCGTCTCTCTAACCCTAGCCCTCAACATAACCCTAACCCTAGGTCCCATCCAGACCCGAACCGTCTCTCTAACCATAGCCCTCAACATAACCCTAACCCTAGGTCCGATCTGAACCGGAACCGTCTCTCTAACCCTAGCCCTCAACATAACCCTAACCCTAGGTCCCATCCAGACCCGAACCGTCTCTCTAACCCTTGCCCTCAACATAACCCTAACCCTACGTCCCATCCAGACCCGAACCGTCTCTCTAACCCTAGCCCTCAACATAACCCTAACCCTAGGTCCCATCCAGACCCGAACCATCTCTCTAACCCTAGCCCTCAACATAACCCTAACCCTAGGTCCCATCTGAACCGGAACCGTCTCTCTAACCCTAGCCCTCAACATTACCCTAACCCTAGGTCCCATCCAGACCCGAACCGTCTCTCTAACCCTAGCCCTCAACATAACCCTAACCCTAGGTCCCATCCAGACCCGAACCGTCTCTCTAACCCTAGCCCTCAACATAACCCTAACCCTAAGTCCCATCCAGACCCGAACCGTCTCTCTAACCATAGCCCTCAACATAACCCTAACCCTAGGTCCGATCTGAACCGGAACCGTCTCTCTAACCCTAGCCCTCAACATAACCCTAACCCTAGGTCCCATCCAGACCCGAACCGTCTCTCTAACCCTAGCCCTCAACATAACCCTAACCCTAGGTCCCATCCAGACCCGAACCGTCTCTCTAACCCTAGCCCTCAACATAACCCTAACCCTAGGTCCCATCCAGACCCGAACCGTCTCTCTAACCCTAGCCCTCAACATAACCCTAACCCTAGGTCCCATCCAGACCCGAACCGTCTCTCTAACCCTAGGCCTCAACATAACCCTAACCCTAGGTCCCATCCAGACCCGAACCGTCTCTCTAACCCTAGCCCTCAACATAACCCTAACCCTAGGTCCCATCCAGACCCGAACCGTCTCTCTAACCCTAGCCCTCAACATAACCCTAACCCTAGGTCCCATCCAGACCCGAACCGTCTCTCTAACCCTAGCCCTCAACATAACCCTAACCCTAGGTCCCATCCAGACCCGAACCGTCTCTCTAAACCTAGCCCTCAACATAACCCTAACCCTAGGTCCCATCCAGACCCGAACCGTCTCTCTAACCCTAGCCCTCAACACAACCCTAACCCTAGGTCCCATCCAGACCCGAACCGTCTCTCTAACCCTAGCCCTCAACATAACCCTAACCCTAGGTCCCATCCAGACCCGAACCGTCTCTCTAACCCTAGCCCTCAACATAACCCTAACCCTAGGTCCCATCCAGACCCGAACCGTCTCTCTAACCCTAGCCCTCAACATAACCCTAACCCTAGGTCCCATCCAGACCCGAACCGTCTCTCTAACCCTAGCCCTCAACATAACCCTAACCCTAGGTCCCATCCAGACCCGAACCGTCTCTCTAACCCTAGCCCTCAACATAACCCTAACCCTAGGTCCCATCCAGACCCGAACCGTCTCTCTAACCCTAGCCCTCAACATAACCCTAACCCTAGGTCCCATCCAGACCCGAACCGTCTCTCTAACCCTAGCCCTCAACATAACCCTAACCCTAGGTCCCATCCAGACCCGAACCGTCTCTCTAACCCTAGCCCTCAACATAACCCTAACCCTAGGTCCCATCTGAACCGGAACCGTCTCTCTAACCCTAGCTCTCAACATTACCCTAACCCTAGGTCCCATCCAGACCCGAACCGGCTCTCTAACCCTAGCCCTCAACATAACCCTAACCCTAGGTCCCATCCAGACCCGAACCGTCTCTCTAACCCTAGCCCTCAACATAACCCTAACCCTAGGACCCATCCAGACCCGAACCGTCTCTCTAACCCTAGCCCTCAACATAACCCTAATCCTAGGTCCCATCCAGATCCGAACCGTCTCTCTAACCCTAGCCCTCAACATAACCCTAACCCTAGGTCCCATCCAGACCCGAACCGTATCTCTAACCCTAGCCCTCAACATAACCCTAACCCTAGGTCCCATCCAGACCCGAACCGTCTCTCTAACCCTAGCCCTCAACATAACCCTAACCCTAGGTCCCATCCAGACCCGAACCGTCTCTCTAACCCTAGCCCTCAACATAACCCTAACCCTAGGTCCCATCCAGACCCGAACCGTCTCTCTAACCCTAGCCCTCAACATCACCCTAACCCTAGGGCCCATCCAGACCCGAACCGTCTCTCTAACCCTAGCCCTCAACATAACCCTAACCCTAGGTCCCATCCAGACCCGAACCGTCTCTCTAACCCTAGCCCTCAACATAACCCTAACCCTAGGTCCCATCCAGACCCGAACCGTCTCTCTAACCCTAGCCCTCAACATAACCCTAACCCTAGGTCCCATCCAGACCCGAACCGTCTCTCTAACCCTAGCCCTCAACATAACCATAACCCTAGGTCCCATCCAGACCCGAACCGTCTCTCTAAGCCTAGCCCTCAACATAACCCTAACCCTAGGTCCCATCCAGACCCGAAACGTCTCTCTAACCCTAGCCCTCAACATAACCCTAACCCTAGGTCCCATCCAGACCCGAACCGTCTCTCTAACCCTAGCCCTCAACATAACCCTAACCCTAGGTCCCATCCAGACCCGAACCGTCTCTCTAACCCTAGCCCTCAACATAACCCTAACCCTAGGTACCATCCAGACCCGAACCGTCTCTCTAACCCTAGCAATCAACATAACCCTAACCCTAGGTCCCATCCAGACCCGAACCGTCTCTCTAACCCTAGCCCTCAACATAACCCTAACCCCTGGTCCCATCTGAACCGGAACCGTCTCTCTAACCCTAGCCCTCAACATTACCCTAACCCTAGGTCCCATCCAGACCCGAACCGTCTCTCTAACCCTAGCCCTCAACATAACCCTAACACTAGGTCCCATCCAGACCCGAACCGTCTCTCTAACCCTAGCCCTCAACATAACCCTAACCCTAGGTCCCATCCAGACCCGAACCGTCTCTCTAACCCTAGCCCTCAACATAACCCTAACCCTAGGTCCCATCCAGAACCGAAAAGTCTCTCTAACCCTAGCCCTCAACATAACCCTAACCCTACGTCCCATCCAGACCCGAACCGTCTCTCTAACCCTAGCCCTCAACATAACCCTAACCCTAGGTCCCATCCAGACCCGAACCGTCTCTCTAACCCTCGCCCTCAACATAACCCTAACCCTAGGTCCCATCCAGACCCGAACCGTCACTCTAACCCTAGCCCTCAACATAACCCTAACCCTAGGTCCCATCCAGACCCGAACCGTCTCTCTAACCCTAGCCCTCAATATAACCCTAACCCTAGGTCCCATCCAGACCCGAACCGTCTCTCTAACCCTAGCCCTCAACATAACCCTAACCCTAGGTCCCATCCAGACCCGAACCGTCTCTCTAACCCTAGCCCTCAACATAACCCTAACCCTAGGTCCCATCCAGACCCGAAACGTCTCTCTAACCCTAGCCCTCAACATAACCCTAACCCTAGGTCCCATCCAGACCCGAACCGTCTCTCTGACCCTAGCCCTCAACATAACCCTAACCCTAGGTCCGATCTGAACCGGAACCGTCTCTCTAACCCTAGCCCTAAACATAACCCTAACCCTAGGTCCCATCCAGACCCGAACCGTCTCTCTAACCCTAGCCCTCAACATAACCCTAACCCTAGGTCCCATCCAGACCCGAACCGTCTCTCTAACCCTAGCCCTCAACATAACCCTAACCCTAGGTCCCATCCAGACCCGAACCGTCTCTCTAACCCTAGCCCTCAACATAACCCTAACCCTAGGTCCCATCCAGACCCGAACCGTCTCTCTAACCCTAGCCCTCAACATAACCCTAACCCTAGGTCCCATCCAGACCCGAACCGTCTCTCTAACCCTAGCCCTCAACATAACCCTAACCCTAGGTCCCATCCAGACCCGAACCGTCTCTCTAACCCTAGCCCTCAACATAACCCTAACCCTAGGTCCCATCCAGACCCGAACCGTCTCTCTAACCCTAGCCTTCAACAGAACCCTAACCCTAGGTCCCATCCAGACCCGAACCGTCTCTCTAACCCTAGCCCTCAACATAACCCTAAGCCTAGGTCCCATCCAGACCCGAACCGTCTCTCTAACCCTAGCCCTCAACATAACCCTAACCCTAGGTCCCATCCAGACCCGAACCGTCTCTCTAACCCTAGCCCTCAACATAACCCTAACCCTAGGTCCCATCCAGACCCGAACCGTCTCTCTAACCCTAGCCCTCAACATAACCCTAACCCTACGTCCCATCCAGACCCGAACCGTCTCTCTGACCCTAGCCCTCAACATAACCCTAACCCTAGGTCCGATCTGAACCGGAACCGTCTCTCTAACCCTAGCCCTCAACATAACCCTAACCCTAGGTCCCATCCAGACCCGAACCGTCTCTCTAACCCTAGCCCTCAACATAACCCTAACCCTAGGTTCCATCCAGACCCGAACCGTCTCTCTAACCCTAGCCCTCAACATAACCCTAACCCTAGGTCCCATCCAGACCCGAACCGTCTCTCTAACCCTAGCCCTCAACATAACCCTAACCCTAGGTCCCATCCAGACCCGAACCGTCTCTCTAACCCTAGCCCTCAACATAACCCTAACCCTAGGTCCCATCCAGACCCGAACCGTCTCTCTAACCCTAGCCCTCAACATAACCCTAACCCTAGGTCCCATCCAGACCCGAACCGTCTCTCTAACCCTAGCCCTCAACATAACCCTAACCCTAGGTCCCATCCAGACCCGAACCGTCTCTCTAACCCTAGCCCTCAACATAACCCTAACCCTAGGTCCCATCCAGACCCGAACCGTCTCTCTAACCCTAGCCCTAAACATAACCCTAACCCTAGGTCCCATCCAGACCCGAACCGTCTCTCTAACCATAGCCCGCAACATAACCCTAACCCTAGGTCCGATCTGAACCGGAACCGTCTCTCTAACCCTAGCCCTCAACATAACCCTAACCCTAGGTCCCATCCAGACCCGAACCGTCTCTCTAACCCTAGCCCTCAACATAACCCTAACCCTAGGTCCCATCCAGACCCGAACCGTCTCTCTAACCCTAGCCCTCAACATAACCCTAACCCTAGGTCCCATCCAGACCCGAACCGTCTCTCTAACCCTAGCCCTCAACATAACCCTAACCCTAGGTCCCATCCAGACCCGAACCGTCTCTCTAACCCTAGCCCTCAACATAACCCTAACCCTAGGTCCCATCCAGACCCGAACCGTCTCTCTAACCCTAGCCCTCAACATAACCCTAACCCTAGGTCCCATCCAGACCCGAACCGTCTCTCTAACCCTAGCCCTCAACATCACCCTAACCCTAGGGCCCATCCAGACCCGAACCGTCTCTCTAACCCTAGCCCTCAACATAACCCTAACCCTAGGTCCCATCCAGACCCGAACCGTCTCTCTAACCCTAGCCCTCAACATAACCCTAACCCTAGGTCCCATCCAGACCCGAACCGTCTCTCTAACCCTAGCCCTCAACATAACCCTAACCCTAGGTCCCATCCAGACCCGAACCGTCTCTCTAACCCTAGCCCTCAACATAACCCTAACCCTAGGTCCCATCCAGACCCGAACCGTCTCTCTAAGCCTAGCCCTCAACATAACCCTAACCCTAGGTCCCATCCAGACCCGAAACGTCTCTCTAACCCTAGCCCTCAACATAACCCTAACCCTAGGTCCCATCCAGACCCGAACCGTCTCTCTAACCCTAGCCCTCAACATAACCCTAACCCTAGGTCCCATCCAGACCCGAACCGTCTCTCTAACCCTAGCCCTCAACATAACCCTAACCCTAGGTACCATCCAGACCCGAACCGTCTCTCTAACCCTAGCAATCAACATAACCCTAACCCTAGGTCCCATCCAGACCCGAACCGTCTCTCTAACCCTAGCCCTCAACATAACCCTAACCCCTGGTCCCATCTGAACCGGAACCGTCTCTCTAACCCTAGCCCTCAACATTACCCTAACCCTAGGTCCCATCCAGACCCGAACCGGCTCTCTAACCCTAGCCCTCAACATAACCCTAACCCTAGGTCCCATCCAGACCCGAACCGTCTCTCTAACCCTAGCCCTCAACATTACCCTAACCCTAGGTCCCGTCCAGACCCGAACCGTCTCTCTAACCCTAGCCCTCAACATAACCCTAACCCTAGGTCCCATCCAGACCCGAACCGTCTCTCTAACCCTAGCCCTCAACATAACCCTAACCCTAGGTCCCATCCAGACCCGAACCGTCTCTCTAACCATAGCCCTCAACATAACCCTAACCCTAGGTCCGATCTGAACCGGAACCGTCTCTCTAACCCTAGCCCTCAACATAACCCTAACCCTAGGTCCCATCCAGACCCGAACCGTCTCTCTAACCCTTGCCCTCAACATAACCCTAACCCTACGTCCCATCCAGACCCGAACCGTCTCTCTAACCCTAGCCCTCAACATAACCCTAACCCTAGGTCCCATCCAGACCCGAACCATCTCTCTAACCCTAGCCCTCAACATAACCCTAACCCTAGGTCCCATCTGAACCGGAACCGTCTCTCTAACCCTAGCCCTCAACATTACCCTAACCCTAGGTCCCATCCAGACCCGAACCGTCTCTCTAACCCTAGCCCTCAACATAACCCTAACCCTAGGTCCCATCCAGACCCGAACCGTCTCTCTAACCCTAGCCCTCAACATAACCCTAACCCTAAGTCCCATCCAGACCCGAACCGTCTCTCTAACCATAGCCCTCAACATAACCCTAACCCTAGGTCCGATCTGAACCGGAACCGTCTCTCTAACCCTAGCCCTCAACATAACCCTAACCCTAGGTCCCATCCAGACCCGAACCGTCTCTCTAACCCTAGCCCTCAACATAACCCTAACCCTAGGTCCCATCCAGACCCGAACCGTCTCTCTAACCCTAGCCCTCAACATAACCCTAACCCTAGGTCCCATCCAGACCCGAACCGTCTCTCTAACCCTAGCCCTCAACATAACCCTAACCCTAGGTCCCATCCAGACCCGAACCGTCTCTCTAACCCTAGGCCTCAACATAACCCTAACCCTAGGTCCCATCCAGACCCGAACCGTCTCTCTAACCCTAGCCCTCAACATAACCCTAACCCTAGGTCCCATCCAGACCCGAACCGTCTCTCTAACCCTAGCCCTCAACATAACCCTAACCCTAGGTCCCATCCAGACCCGAACCGTCTCTCTAACCCTAGCCCTCAACATAACCCTAACCCTAGGTCCCATCCAGACCCGAACCGTCTCTCTAAACCTAGCCCTCAACATAACCCTAACCCTAGGTCCCATCCAGACCCGAACCGTCTCTCTAACCCTAGCCCTCAACACAACCCTAACCCTAGGTCCCATCCAGACCCGAACCGTCTCTCTAACCCTAGCCCTCAACATAACCCTAACCCTAGGTCCCATCCAGACCCGAACCGTCTCTCTAACCCTAGCCCTCAACATAACCCTAACCCTAGGTCCCATCCAGACCCGAACCGTCTCTCTAACCCTAGCCCTCAACATAACCCTAACCCTAGGTCCCATCCAGACCCGAACCGTCTCTCTAACCCTAGCCCTCAACATAACCCTAACCCTAGGTCCCATCCAGACCCGAACCGTCTCTCTAACCCTAGCCCTCAACATAACCCTAACCCTAGGTCCCATCCAGACCCGAACCGTCTCTCTAACCCTAGCCCTCAACATAACCCTAACCCTAGGTCCCATCCAGACCCGAACCGTCTCTCTAACCCTAGCCCTCAACATAACCCTAACCCTAGGTCCCATCCAGACCCGAACCGTCTCTCTAACCCTAGCCCTCAACATAACCCTAACCCTAGGTCCCATCTGAACCGGAACCGTCTCTCTAACCCTAGCTCTCAACATTACCCTAACCCTAGGTCCCATCCAGACCCGAACCGGCTCTCTAACCCTAGCCCTCAACATAACCCTAACCCTAGGTCCCATCCAGACCCGAACCGTCTCTCTAACCCTAGCCCTCAACATAACCCTAACCCTAGGACCCATCCAGACCCGAACCGTCTCTCTAACCCTAGCCCTCAACATAACCCTAATCCTAGGTCCCATCCAGATCCGAACCGTCTCTCTAACCCTAGCCCTCAACATAACCCTAACCCTAGGTCCCATCCAGACCCGAACCGTATCTCTAACCCTAGCCCTCAACATAACCCTAACCCTAGGTCCCATCCAGACCCGAACCGTCTCTCTAACCCTAGCCCTCAACATAACCCTAACCCTAGGTCCCATCCAGACCCGAACCGTCTCTCTAACCCTAGCCCTCAACATAACCCTAACCCTAGGTCCCATCCAGACCCGAACCGTCTCTCTAACCCTAGCCCTCAACATCACCCTAACCCTAGGGCCCATCCAGACCCGAACCGTCTCTCTAACCCTAGCCCTCAACATAACCCTAACCCTAGGTCCCATCCAGACCCGAACCGTCTCTCTAACCCTAGCCCTCAACATAACCCTAACCCTAGGTCCCATCCAGACCCGAACCGTCTCTCTAACCCTAGCCCTCAACATAACCCTAACCCTAGGTCCCATCCAGACCCGAACCGTCTCTCTAACCCTAGCCCTCAACATAACCATAACCCTAGGTCCCATCCAGACCCGAACCGTCTCTCTAAGCCTAGCCCTCAACATAACCCTAACCCTAGGTCCCATCCAGACCCGAAACGTCTCTCTAACCCTAGCCCTCAACATAACCCTAACCCTAGGTCCCATCCAGACCCGAACCGTCTCTCTAACCCTAGCCCTCAACATAACCCTAACCCTAGGTCCCATCCAGACCCGAACCGTCTCTCTAACCCTAGCCCTCAACATAACCCTAACCCTAGGTACCATCCAGACCCGAACCGTCTCTCTAACCCTAGCAATCAACATAACCCTAACCCTAGGTCCCATCCAGACCCGAACCGTCTCTCTAACCCTAGCCCTCAACATAACCCTAACCCCTGGTCCCATCTGAACCGGAACCGTCTCTCTAACCCTAGCCCTCAACATTACCCTAACCCTAGGTCCCATCCAGACCCGAACCGTCTCTCTAACCCTAGCCCTCAACATAACCCTAACACTAGGTCCCATCCAGACCCGAACCGTCTCTCTAACCCTAGCCCTCAACATAACCCTAACCCTAGGTCCCATCCAGACCCGAACCGTCTCTCTAACCCTAGCCCTCAACATAACCCTAACCCTAGGTCCCATCCAGAACCGAAAAGTCTCTCTAACCCTAGCCCTCAACATAACCCTAACCCTAGGTCCCATCCAGACCCGAACCGTCTCTCTAACCCTAGCCCTCAACATAACCCTAACCCTACGTCCCATCCAGACCCGAACCGTCTCTCTGACTCTAGCCCTCAACATAACCCTAACCCTAGGTCCGATCTGAACCGGAACCGTCTCTCTAACCCTAGCCCTCAACATAACCCTAACCCTAGGTCCCATCCAGACCCGAACCGTCTCTCTAACCTTAGCCCTCAACATTACCCTAACCCTAGGTCCCATCCAGACCCGAACCGGCTCTCTAACCCTAGCCCTCAACATAACCCTAACCCTAGGTCCCATCCAGACCCGAACCGTCTCTCTAACCCTAGCCCTCAACATAACCCTAACCCTAGGTCCCATCCAGACCCGAACCGTCTCTCTAACCCTAGCCCTCAACATAACCCTAACCCTAGGTCCCACCCAGACCCGAACCGTCTCTCTAACCCTAGCCCTCAACATAACCCTTACCCTAGGTCCCATCCAGACCCGAACCGTCTCTCTAACCCTAGCCCTCAACATAACCCTAACCCTAGAACCCATCTGAACCGGAACCGTCTCTCTAACCCTAGCCCTCAACATAACTCTAACCCTAGGTCCCATCCAGACCCGAACCGTCTCTCTAACCCTAGCCCTCAACATAACCCTAACCCTAGGTCCCATCCAGACCCGAACCGTCTCTCTAACCCTAGCCCTCAACATACACCTAACCCTAGGTCCCATCCAGACCCGAACCCTCTCTCTAACTCTAGCTCTCAACATAACCCTAACCCTAGGTCCCATCCAGACCCGAACCGTCTCTCTAACCCTAGCCCTCAACATAACCCTAACCCTAGGTCCCATCCAGACCCGAACCATCTCTCTAAACCTAGCCCTCAACATAACCCTAACCCTAGGTCCCATCCAGACCCGAACCGTCTCTCTAACCCTAGCCCTCAACATAACCCTAACCCTAGGTCCCATCCAGACCCGAACCGTCTCTCTAACCCTAGCCCTCAACATAACCCTAACCCTAGGTCCCATCCAGACCAGAACCGTCTCTCTAACCCTAGCCCTCAACATAACCCTAACCCTAGGTCCCATCCAGACCCGAACCGTCTCTCTAACCCTAGCCCTCAACATAACCCTAACCCTAGGTCCCATACAGACCCGAACCGTCTCTCTAACCCTAGCCCTCAACATAACCCTAACCCTAGGTCCGATCTGAACCGGAACAGTCTCTCTAACCCTAGCCCTCAACATAACCCTAACCCTAGGTCCCATCCAGACCCGAACCGTCTCTCTAACCCTAGCCCTCAACATAACCCTAACCCTAGGTCCCATCCAGACCCGAACCGTCTCTCTAACCCTAGCCCTCAACATAACCCTAACCCTAGGTCCCATCCAGACCCGAACCATCTCTCTAACCCTAGCCCTGAACATAACCCTAACCCTATATCCCATCCAGACCCGAACAGTCTCTCTAACCCTAGCCCTCAACATAACCCTAACCCTAGGTCCCATCCAGACCCGAACCGTCTCTCTAACCCTAGCCCTCAACATAACCCTAACCCTAGGTCCCATCCAGACCCGAACCGTCTCTCTAACCCTAGCCCTCAACATAACCCTAACCCTAGGTCCCATCCAGACCCGAACGGTCTCTCTAGCCCTAGCCCTCAACATAACCCTAACCCTAGGTCCCATCCAAACCCGAACCGTCTCTCTAACCCTAGCCCTCAACATAACCCTAACCCTAGGTCCCATCCAGACCTGAACCGTCTCTCTAAACCTAGCCCTCAACATAACCCTAACCCTAGGTCCCATCCAGACCCGAACCGTCTCTCTAACCCTAGCCATCAACATAACCCTAACCCGAAGTCCCATCCAGACCCGAACCGTCTCTCTAACCCTAACCCTCAACATAACCCTAACCCTAGGTCCCATCCAGACCCGAACCGTCTCTCTAACCCTAGCCCTCAACATAACCCAAACCCTAGGTCCCATCCAGACCCGAACCGTCTCTCTAACCCTAGCCCTCAACATAACCCTAACCCTACGTCCCATCCAGACCCGAACCGTCTCTCTAACCCTAGCCCTCAACATAACCCTAACCCTAGGTCCCATCCAGACCCGAACCGTCTTCTAAACCTAGCCCTCAACATAACCCTAACCCTAGGTCCCATCTGAACCGGAAACGTCTCTCTAACCCTAGCCCTCAACATAACCCTAACCCTAGGTCCCATCCAGACCCGAACCATCTCTCTAACCCTAGCCCTCAACATAACCCTAACCCTAGGTCCAATCCAGACCCGAACAGTCTCTCTAACCTAGCCCTCAACATAACCCTAACCCTAGGTCCCATCCAGACCCGAACCGTCTCTCTAACCCTAGCCCTCAACATAACCCTAACCCTAGGTCCCATCCAGACCCGAACCGTCTCTCTAACCCTAGCCCTCAACATAACCCTAACCCTAGGTCCCATGCAGACCCGAACCGTCTCTCTAACCCTAGCCCTCAACATAACCCTAACCCTAGGTCCCATCCAGACCCGAACCGTCTCTCTAACCCTAGCCCTCAACATAACCCTAACCCTAGGTCCCATCCAGACCCGAACCGTCTCTCTAACCCTAGTCCTCAACATAACCCTAACCCTAGGTCCCATCCAGACCCGAACCGTCTCTCTAACCCTAGCCCTCAACATAACCCTAACCCTAGGTCCCATCCAGACCCGAACCGTCTCTCTAACCCTAGCCCTCAACATAACCCTAACCCTAGGTCCCATCCAGACCCGAACCGTCTCTCTAACCCTACCCTCAACATAACCCTAACCCTAGGTCCCATCCAGACCCGAACCGTCTCTCTAACCCTAGCCCTCAACATAACCCTAACCCTAGGTCCCATCCAGACCCGAACCGTCTCTCTAACCCTAGCCCTCAACATAACCCTAACCCTGGGTCCCATCCAGACCCGAACCGTCTCTCTAACCCTAGCCCTCAACATAACCCTAACCCTAGGTCCCATCCAGACCCGAACCGTCTCTCTAACCCTAGCCTTCAACAGAACCCTAACCCTAGGTCCCATCCAGACCCGAACCGTCTCTCTAGCCCTAGCCCTCAACATAACCCTAAGCCTAGGTCCCATCCAGACCCGAACGGTCTCTCTAACCCTAGCCCTCAACATAACCCTAACCCTAGGTCCCATCCAGACCCGAACCGTCTCTCTAACCCTAGCCCTCAACATAACCCTAACCCTAGGTCCCATCCAGACCCAAACCGTCTGTCTAACCCTAGCCCTCAACATAACCCTAACCCTACGTCCCATCCAGACCCGAACCGTCTCTCTGACCCTAGCCCTCAACATAACCCTAACCCTAGGTCCGATCTGAACCGGAACCGTCTCTCTAACCCTAGCCCTCAACATAACCCTAACCCTAGGTCCCATCCAGACCCGAACCGTCTCTCTAACCTTAGCCCTCAACATTACCCTAACCCTAGGTCCCATCCAGACCCGAACCGGCTCTCTAACCCTAGCCCTCAACATAACCCTAACCCTAGGTCCCATCCAGACCCGAACCGTCTCTCTAACCCTAGCCCTCAACATAACCCTAACCCTAGGTCCCATCCAGACCCGAACCGTCTCTCTAACCCTAGCCCTCAACATAACCCTAACCCTAGGTCCCATCCAGACCCAAACCGTCTCTCTAACCCTAGCCCTCAACATAACCCTAACCCTAGGTCCCATCCAGACCCGAACCGTCTCTCTAACCCTAGCCCTCAACATAACCTTAACCCTAGGTCCCACCCAGACCCGAACCGTCTCTCTAACCCTAGCCCTCAACATAACCCTTACCCTAGGTCCCATCCAGACCCGAACCGTCTCTCTAACCCTAGCCCTCAACATAACCCTAACCCTAGGTCCCATCCAGACCCGAACCGTCTCTCTAACCCTAGCCCTCAACATAACCCTAACCCTAGGTCCCATCCAGAGCCGAACCGTCTCTCTAACCATAGCCCTCAACATAACCCTAACCCTAGGTCCCATCCAGACCCGAACCGTCTCTCTAACCCTAGCCCTCAACATAACCCTAACCCTAGGTCCCATCTGAACCGGAACCGTCTCTCTAACCCTAGCCCTCAACATTACCCTAACCCTAGGTCCCATCCAGACCCGAACCGTCTCTCTAACCCTAGCCCTCAACATAACCCTAACCCTAGGTCCCATCCAGACCCCAACCGTCTCTCTAACCCTAGCCCTCAACATAACCCTAACCCTA
Organism: Miniopterus natalensis; assembly: GCF_054644295.1. Taxonomy (NCBI): domain Eukaryota; kingdom Metazoa; phylum Chordata; class Mammalia; order Chiroptera; family Miniopteridae; genus Miniopterus; species Miniopterus natalensis. The sequence goes on from NC_142092.1 coordinate 74,853,695, forward strand.
GGTCCCATCCAGACCCGAACCGTCTCTCTAACCATAGCCCTCAACATAACCCTAAACCTAGGTCCGATCTGAACCGGAACCGTCTCTCTAACCCTAGCCCTCAACATAACCCTAACCCTAGGTCCCATCCAGACCCGAACCGTCTCTCTAAACCTAGCCCTCAACATAACCCTAACCCTAGGTCCCATCCAGACCCGAACCGTCTCTCTAACCCTAGCCCTCAACATAACCCTAACCCTAGGTCCCATCCAGACCCGAACCGTCTCTCTAACCCTAGCCCTCAACATAACCCTAACCCTAGGTCCCATCGAGACCCGAACCGTCTCTCTAACCCTAGCCCTCAACATAACCCTAACCCTAGGTCCCATTCTGACCCGAACCGTCTCTCTAACCCTAGCCCTCAACATAACCCTAACCCTAGGTCCCATCCAGACCCGAACCGTCTCTCTAACCCTAGCCCTCAACATAACCCTAACCCTAGGTCCCATCCAGACCCGAACCGTCTCTCTAACCATAGCCCTCAACATAACCCTAACCCTAGGTCCGATCTGAACCGGAACGGTCTCTCTAACCCTAGCCCTCAACATAACCCTAACCCTAGGTCCCATCCAGACCCGAACCGTCTCTCTAACCCTAGCCCTCAACATAACCCTAACCCTAGGTCCCATCCAGACCCGAACCGTCTCTCTGACCCTAGCCCTCAACATAACCCTAACCCTAGGTCCGATCTGAACCGGAACCGTCTCTCTAACCCTAGCCCTAAACATAACCCTAACCCTAGGTCCCATCCAGACCCGAACCGTCTCTCTAACCCTAGCCCTCAACATAACCCTAACCCTAGGTCCCATCCAGACCCGAACCGTCTCTCTAACCCTAGCCCTCAACATAACCCTAACCCTAGGTCCCATCCAGACCCGAACCGTCTCTCTAACCCTAGCCCTCAACATAACCCTAACCCTAGGTCCCATCCAGACCCGAACCGTCTCTCTAACCCTAGCCCTCAACATAACCCTAACCCTAGGTCCCATCCAGACCCGAACCGTCTCTCTAACCCTAGCCCTCAACATAACCCTAACCCTAGGTCCCATCCAGACCCGAACCGTCTCTCTAACCCTAGCCCTCAACATAACCCTAACCCTAGGTCCCATCCAGACCCGAACCGTCTCTCTAACCCTAGCCCTCAACATAACCCTAACCCTAGGTCCCATCCAGACCCGAACCGTCTCTCTAACCCTAGCCCTCAACATAACCCTAACCCTAGGTCCCATCCAGACCCGAACCGTCTCTCTAACCCTAGCCCTCAACATAACCCTAACCCTAGGTCCCATACAGACCCGAACCGTCTCTCTAACCCTAGCCCTCAACATAACCCTAACCCTAGGTCCCATCCAGACCCGAACCGTCTCTCTAACCCTAGCCCTCAACATAACCCTAACCCTAGGTCCCATCCAGACCCGAACCGTCTCTCTAACCCTAGCCCTCAACATAACCCTAACCCTAGGTCCCATCTGAACCGAAACCGTCTCTCTAACCCTAGCCCTCAACATTACCCTAACCCTAGGTCCCATCCAGACCCGAACCGTCTCTCTAACCCTAGCCCTCAACATAACCCTAACCCTAGGTCCCATCCAGACCCGAACCGTCTCTCTAACCCTAGCCCTCAACATAACCCTAACCCTAGGTCTCATCCAGACCCGAACCGTCTCTCTAACCATAGCCCTCAACATAACCCTAACCCTAGGTCCGATCTGAACCGGAACCGTCTCTCTAACCCTAGCCCTCAACATTACCCTAACCCTAGGTCCCATCCAGACCCGAACCGTCTCTCTAACCCTAGCCCTCAACATAACCCTAACCCTAGGTCCCATACAGACCCGAACCGTCTCTCTAACCCTAGCCCTCAACATAACCCTAACCCTAGGTCCCATCCAGACCCGAAACGTCTCTCTAACCCTAGCCCTCAACATAACCCTAACCCTAGGTCCCACCCAGACCCGAACCGTCTCTCTAACCCTAGCCCTCAACATAACCCTTACCCTAGGTCCCATCCAGACCCGAACCGTCTCTCTAACCCTAGCCCTCAACATAACCCTAACCCTAGGTCCCATCCAGACCCGAACCGTCTCTCTAACCCTAGCCCTCAACATAACCCTAACCCTAGGTCCCATCCAGAGCCGAACCGTCTCTCTAACCATAGCCCTCAACATAACCCTAACCCTAGGTCCCATCCAGACCCGAACCGTCTCTCTAACCCTAGCCCTCAACATAACCCTAACCCTAGGTCCCATCCAGACCCGAACCGTCTCTCTAAACCTAGTCCTCAACATAACCCTAACCCTAGGTCCCATCCAGACCCGAACCGTCTCTCTAACCCTAGCCCTCAACATAACCCTAACCCTAGGTCCCATCCAGACCCGAACCGTCTCTCTAACCCTAGCCCTCAACATAACCCTAACCCTAGGGCCCATCCAGACCCGAACCGTCTCTCTAACCCTAGCCCTCAACATAACCCTAACCCTAGGTCCCATCCAGACCCGAACCGTCTCTCTAACCCTAGCCCTCAATATAACCCTAACCCTGGGTCCCATCCAGACCCGAACCGTCTCTCTAACCCTAGCCCTCAACATAACCCTAACCCTAGGTCCCATCCAGACCCGAACCGTCTCTCTAACCCTAGCCCTCAACATAACCCTAACCCTAGGTCCCATCCAGACCCGAACCGTCTCTCTAACCCTAGCCCTCAACATAACCCTAACCCTAGGTCCCATCCAGACCCGAACCGTCTCTCTAACCCTAGCCCTCAACATAACCCTAACCCTAGGTCCCATCCAGACCCGAACCATCTCTCTAACCCTAGCCCTCAACATAACCCTAACCCTAGGTCCCATCCAGACCCGAACCGTCTCTCTAACCCTAGCCCTCAACATAACCCTAACCCTAGGTCCCATACAGACCCGAACCGTCTCTCTAACCCTAGCCCTCAACATAACCCTAACCCTAGGTCCCATCCAGACCCGAACCGTCTCTCTAACCCTAGCCCTCAACATAACCCTAACCCTAGGTCCCATCTGAACCGAAACCGTCTCTCTAACCCTAGCCCTCAACATTACCCTAACCCTAGGTCCCATCCAGACCCGAACCGTCTCTCTAACCCTAGCCCTCAACATAACCCTAACCCTAGGTCCCATCCAGACCCGAACCGTCTCTCTAACCCTAGCCCTCAACATAACCCTAACCCTAGGTCTCATCCAGACCCGAACCGTCTCTCTAACCATAGCCCTCAACATAACCCTAACCCTAGGTCCGATCTGAACCGGAACCGTCTCTCTAACCCTAGCCCTCAACATAACCCTAACCCTAGGTCCCATCCAGACCCGAACCGTCTCTCTAACCCTAGCCCTCAACATAACCCTAACCCTACGTCCCATCCAGACCCGAATCGTCTCTCTAACCCTAGCCCTCAACAAAACCCTAACCCTAGGTCCCATCCAGACCCGAACAGTCTCTCTAACCATAGCCCTCAACATAACCCTAACCCTAGGTCCCATCCAGACCCGAACCGTCTCTCTAACCCTAGCCCTCAACATAACCCTAACCCTAGGTCCCATCTGAACCGGAACCGTCTCTCTAACCCTAGCCCTCAACATTACCCTAACCCTAGGTCCCATCCAGACCCGAACCGTCTCTCTAACCCTAGCCCTCAACATAACCCTAACCCTAGGTCCCATCCAGACCCGAACGGTCTCTCTAACCCTAGCCCTCAACATAACCCTAATCCTAGGTCCCATCCAGATCCGAACCGTCTCTCTAACCCTAGCCCTCAACATAACCCTAACCCTAGGTCCCATCCAGACCCGAACCGTATCTCTAACCCTAGCCCTCAACATAACCCTAACCCTAGGTCCCATCCAGACCCGAACCGTCTCTCTAACCCTAGCCCTCAACATAACCCTAACCCTAGGTCCCATCCAGACCCGAACCGTCTCTCTAACCCTAGCCCTCAACATAACCCTAACCCTAGGTCCCATCCAGACCCGAACCGTCTCTCTAACCCTAGCCCTCAACATCACCCTAACCCTAGGGCCCATCCAGACCCGAACCGTCTCTCTAACCCTAGCCCTCAACATAACCCTAACCCTAGGTCCCATCCAGACCCGAACCGTCTCTCTAACCCTAGCCCTCAACATAACCCTAACCCTAGGTCCCATCCAGACCCGAACCGTCTCTCTAACCCTAGCCCTCAACATAACCCTAACCCTAGGTCCCATCCAGACCCAAACCGTCTCTCTAACCCTAGCCCTCAACATAACCCTAACCCTAGGTCCCATCCAGACCCGAACCGTCTCTCTAAGCCTAGCCCTCAACATAACCCTAACCCTAGGTCCCATCCAGACCCGAAACGTCTCTCTAACCCTAGCCCTCAACATAACCCTAACCCTAGGTCCCATCCAGACCCGAACCGTCTCTCTAACCCTAGCCCTCAACATAACCCTAACCCTAGGTCCCATCCAGACCCGAACCGTCTCTCTAACCCTAGCCCTCAACATAACCCTAACCCTAGGTACCATCCAGACCCGAACCGTCTCTCTAACCCTAGCAATCAACATAACCCTAACCCTAGGTCCCATCCAGAACCGAACCGTCTCTCTAACCCTAGCCCTCAACATAACCCTAACCCCTGGTCCCATCTGAACCGGAACCGTCTCTCTAACCCTAGCCCTCAACATTACCCTAACCCTAGGTCCCATCCAGACCCGAACCGGCTCTCTAACCCTAGCCCTCAACATAACCCTAACCCTAGGTCCCATCCAGACCCGAACCGTCTCTCTAACCCTAGCCCTCAACATTACCCTAACCCTAGGTCCCGTCCAGACCCGAACCGTCTCTCTAACCCTAGCCGTCAACATAACCCTAACCCTAGGTCCCATCCAGACCCGAACCGTCTCTCTAACCCTAGCCCTCAACATAACCCTAACCCTAGGTCCCATCCAGACCCGAACCGTCTCTCTAACCATAGCCCTCAACATAACCCTAACCCTAGGTCCGATCTGAACCGGAATCGTCTCTCTAACCCTAGCCCTCAACATAACCCTAACCCTAGGTCCCATCCAGACCCGAACCGTCTCTCTAACCCTAGCCCTCAACATAACCCTAACCCTACGTCCCATCCAGACCCGAACCGTCTCTCTAACCCTAGCCCTCAACATAACCCTAACCCTAGGTCCCATCCAGACCCGAACCGTCTCTCTAACCCTAGCCCTCAACATAACCCTAACCCTAGGTCCCATCTGAACCGGAACCGTCTCTCTAACCCTAGCCCTCAACATTACCCTAACCCTAGGTCCCATCCAGACCCGAACCGTCTCTCTAACCCTAGCCCTCAACATAACCCTAACCCTAGGTCCCATCCAGACCCGAACCGTCTCTCTAACCCTAGCCCTCAACATAACCCTAACCCTAAGTCCCATCCAGACCCGAACCGTCTCTCTAACCATAGCCCTCAACATAACCCTAACCCTAGGTCCGATCTGAACCGGAACCGTCTCTCTAACCCTAGCCCTCAACATAACCCTAACCCTAGGTCCCATCCAGACCCGAACCGTCTCTCTAACCCTAGCCCTCAACATAACCCTAACCCTAGGTCCCATCCAGACCCGAACCTTCTCTAACCCTAGCCCTCAACATAACCCTAACCCTAGGTCCCATCCAGACCCGAACCGTCTCTCTAACCCTAGCCCTCAACATAACCCTAACCCTAGGTCCCATCCAGACCCGAACCGTCTCTCTAACCCTAGGCCTCAACATAACCCTAACCCTAGGTCCCATCCAGACCCGAACCGTCTCTCTAACCCTAGCCCTCAACATAACCCTAACCCTAGGTCCCATCCAGACCCGAACCGTCTCTCTAACCCTAGCCCTCAACATAACCCTAACCCTAGGTCCCATCCAGACCCGAACCGTCTCTCTAACCCTAGCCCTCAACATAACCCTAACCCTAGGTCCCATCCAGACCCGAACCGTCTCTCTAAACCTAGCCCTCAACATAACCCTAACCCTAGGTCCCATCCAGACCCGAACCGTCTCTCTAACCCTAGCCCTCAACACAACCCTAACCCTAGGTCCCATCCAGACCCGAACCGTCTCTCTAACCCTAGCCCTCAACATAACCCTAACCCTAGGTCCCATCCAGACCCGAACCGTCTCTCTAACCCTAGCCCTCAACATAACCCTAACCCTAGGTCCCATCCAGACCCGAACCGTCTCTCTAACCCTAGCCCTCAACATAACCCTAACCCTAGGTCCCATCCAGACCCGAACCGTCTCTCTAACCCTAGCCCTCAACATAACCCTAACCCTAGGTCCCATCCAGACCCGAACCGTCTCTCTAACCCTAGCCCTCAACATAACCCTAACCCTAGGTCCCATCCAGACCCGAACCGTCTCTCTAACCCTAGCCCTCAACATAACCCTAACCCTAGGTCCCATCCAGACCCGAACCGTCTCTCTAACCCTAGCCCTCAACATAACCCTAACCCTAGGTCCCATCCAGACCCGAACCGTCTCTCTAAGCCTAGCCCTCAACATAACCCTAACCCTAGGTCCCATCCAGACCCGAAACGTCTCTCTAACCCTAGCCCTCAACATAACCCTAACCCTAGGTCCCATCCAGACCCGAACCGTCTCTCTAACCCTAGCCCTCAACATAACCCTAACCCTAGGTCCCATCCAGACCCGAACCGTCTCTCTAACCCTAGCCCTCAACATAACCCTAACCCTAGGTACCATCCAGACCCGAACCGTCTCTCTAACCCTAGCAATCAACATAACCCTAACCCTAGGTCCCATCCAGACCCGAACCGTCTCTCTAACCCGAGCCCTCAACATAACCCTAACCCCTGGTCCCATCTGAACCGGAACCGTCTCTCTAACCCAGCCCTCAACATTACCCTAACCCTAGGTCCCATCCAGACCCGAACCGTCTCTCTAACCCTAGCCCTCAACATAACCCTAACACTAGGTCCCATCCAGACCCGAACCGTCTCTCTAACCCTAGCCCTCAACATAACCCTAACCCTAGGTCCCATCCAGACCCGAACCGTCTCTCTAACCCTAGCCCTCAACATAACCCTCACCCTAGGTCCCATCCAGAACCGAAAAGTCTCTCTAACCCTAGCCCTCAACATAACCCTAACCCTAGGTCCCATCCAGACCCGAACCGTCTCTCTAACCCTAGCCCTCAACATAACCCTAACCCTACGTCCCATCCAGACCCGAACCGTCTCTCTGACCCTAGCCCTCAACATAACCCTAACCCTAGGTCCGATCTGAACCGGAACCGTCTCTCTAACCCTAGCCCTCAACATAACCCTAACCCTAGGTCCCATCCAGACCCGAACCGTCTCTCTAACCTTAGCCCTCAACATTACCCTAACCCTAGGTCCCATCCAGACCCGAACCGGCTCTCTAACCCTAGCCCTCAACATAACCCTAACCCTAGGTCCCATCCAGACCCGAACCGTCTCTCTAACCCTAGCCCTCAACATAACCCTAACCCTAGGTCCCATCCAGACCCGAACCGTCTCTCTAACCCTAGCCCTCAACATAACCCTAACCCTAGGTCCCACCCAGACCCGAACCGTCTCTCTAACCCTAGCCCTCAACATAACCCTTACCCTAGGTCCCATCCAGACCCGAACCGTCTCTCTAACCCTAGCCCTCAACATAACCCTAACCCTAGAACCCATCTGAACCGGAACCGTCTCTCTAACCCTAGCCCTCAACATAACCCTAACCCTAGGTCCCATCCAGACCCGAACTGTCTCTCTAACCCTAGCCCTCAACGTAACTCTAACCCTAGGTCCCATCCAGACCCGAACCGTCTCTCTAACCCTAGCCCTCAACATAACCCTAACCCTAGGTCCCACCCAGACCCGAACCGTCTCTCTAACCCTAGCCCTCAACATAACCCTTACCCTAGGTCCCATCCAGACCCGAACCGTCTCTCTAACCCTAGCCCTCAACATAACCCTAACCCTAGAACCCATCTGAACCGGAACCGTCTCTCTAACCCTAGCCCTCAACATAACCCTAACCCTAGGTCCCATCCAGACCCGAACTGTCTCTCTAACCCTAGCCCTCAACGTAACTCTAACCCTAGGTCCCATCCAGACCCGAACCGTCTCTCTAACCCTAGCCCTCAACATAACCCTAACCCTAGGTCCCATCCAGACCCGAACCGTCTCTCTAACCCTAGCCCTCAACATACACCTAACCCTAGGTCCCATCCAGACCCGAACCCTCTCTCTAACTCTAGCTCTCAACATAACCCTAACCCTAGGTCCCATCCAGACCCGAACCGTCTCTCTAACCCTAGCCCTCAACATAACCCTAACCCTAGGTCCCATCCAGACCCGAACCATCTCTCTAAACCTAGCCCTCAACATAACCCTAACCCTAGGTCCCATCCAGACCCGAACCGTCTCTCTAACCCTAGCCCTCAACATAACCCTAACCCTAGGTCCCATCCAGACCCGAACCGTCTCTCTAACCCTAGCCCTCAACATAACCCTAACCCTAGGTCCCATCCAGACCAGAACCGTCTCTCTAACCCTAGCCCTCAACATAACCCTAACCCTAGGTCCCATCCAGACCCGAACCGTCTCTCTAACCCTAGCCCTCAACATAACCCTAACCCTAGGTCCCATACAGACCCGAACCGTCTCTCTAACCCTAGCCCTCAACATAACCCTAACCCTAGGTCCGATCTGAACCGGAACAGTCTCTCTAACCCTAGCCCTCAACATAACCCTAACCCTAGGTCCCATCCAGACCCGAACCGTCTCTCTAATCCTAGCCCTCAACATAACCCTAACCCTAGGTCCCATCCAGACCCGAACGGTCTCTCTAGCCCTAGCCCTCAACATAACCCTAACCCTAGGTCCCATCCAAACCCGAACCGTCTCTCTAACCCTAGCCCTCAACATAACCCTAACCCTAGGTCCCATCCAGACCTGAACCGTCTCTCTAAACCTAGCCCTCAACATAACCCTAACCCTAGGTCCCATCCATACCCGAACCGTCTCTCTAACCCTAGCCATCAACATAACCCTAACCCGAAGTCCCATCCAGACCCGAACCGTCTCTCTAACCCTAACCCTCAACATAACCCTAACCCTAGGTCCCATCCAGACCCGAACCGTCTCTCTAACCCTAGCCCTCAACATAACCCAAACCCTAGGTCCCATCCAGACCCGAACCGTCTCTCTAACCCTAGCCCTCAACATAACCCTAACCCTAGGTCCCATCCAGACCCGAACCGTCTCTCTAACCCTAGCCCTCAACATAACCCTAACCCTAGGTCCCATCCAGACCCGAACCGTCTTCTAAACCTAGCCCTCAACATAACCCTAACCCTAGGTCCCATCTGAACCGGAAACGTCTCTCTAACCCTAGCCCTCAACATAACCCTAACCCTAGGTCCCATCCAGACCCGAACCATCTCTCTAACCCTAGCCCTCAACATAACCCTAACCCTAGGTCCAATCCAGACCCGAACAGTCTCTCTAACCTAGCCCTCAACATAACCCTAACCCTAGGTCCCATCCAGACCCGAACCGTCTCTCTAACCCTAGCCCTCAACATAACCCTAACCCTAGGTCCCATCCAGACCCGAACCGTCTCTCTAACCCTAGCCCTCAACATAACCCTAACCCTAGGTCCCATGCAGACCCGAACCGTCTCTCTAACCCTAGCCCTCAACATAACCCTAAACCTAGGTCCCATCCAGACCCGAACCGTCTCTCTAACTCTAGCCCTCAACATAACCCTAACCCTAGGTCCCATCCAGACCCGAACCGTCTCTCTAACCCTAGTCCTCAACATAACCCTAACCCTAGGTCCCATCCAGACCCGAACCGTCTCTCTAACCCTAGCCCTCAACATAACCCTAACCCTAGGTCCCATCCAGACCCGAACCGTCTCTCTAACCCTAGCCCTCAACATAACCCTAACCCTAGGTCCCATCCAGACCCGAACCGTCTCTCTAACCCTAGCCCTCAACATAACCCTAACCCTAGGTCCCATCCAGACCCGAACCGTCTCTCTAACCCTAGCCCTCAACATAACCCTAACCCTAGGTCCCATCCAGACCCGAACCGTCTCTCTAACCCTAGCCCTCAACATAACCCTAACCCTGGGTCCCATCCAGACCCGAACCGTCTCTCTAACCCTAGCCCTCAACATAACCCTAACCCTAGGTCCCATCCAGACCCGAACCGTCTCTCTAACCCTAGCCTTCAACAGAACCCTAACCCTAGGTCCCATCCAGACCCGAACCGTCTCTCTAACCCTAGCCCTCAACATAACCCTAACCCTAGGTCCCATCCAGACCCGAACCGTCTCTCTAACCTTAGCCCTCAACATTACCCTAACCCTAGGTCCCATCCAGACCCGAACCGGCTCTCTAACACTAGCCCTCAACATAACCCTAACCCTAGGTCCCATCCAGACCCGAACCGTCTCTCTAACCCTAGCCCTCAACATAACCCTAACCCTAGGTCCCATCCAGACCCGAACCATCTCTCTAAACCTAGCCCTCAACATAACCCTAACCCTAGGTCCCATCCAGACCCGAACCGTCTCTCTAACCCTAGCCCTCAACATAACCCTAACCCTAGGTCCCATCCAGACCCGAACCGTCTCTCTAACCCTAGCCCTCAACATAACCCTAACCCTAGGTCCCATCCAGACCAGAACCGTCTCTCTAACCCTAGCCCTCAACATAACCCTAACCCTAGGTCCCATCCAGACCCGAACCGTCTCTCTAACCCTAGCCCTCAACATAACCCTAACCCTAGGTCCCATACAGACCCGAACCGTCTCTCTAACCCTAGCCCTCAACATAACCCTAACCCTAGGTCCGATCTGAACCGGAACAGTCTCTCTAACCCTAGCCCTCAACATAACCCTAACCCTAGGTCCCATCCAGACCCGAACCGTCTCTCTAATCCTAGCCCTCAACATAACCCTAACCCTAGGTCCCATCCAGACCCGAACGGTCTCTCTAGCCCTAGCCCTCAACATAACCCTAACCCTAGGTCCCATCCAAACCCGAACCGTCTCTCTAACCCTAGCCCTCAACATAACCCTAACCCTAGGTCCCATCCAGACCTGAACCGTCTCTCTAAACCTAGCCCTCAACATAACCCTAACCCTAGGTCCCATCCATACCCGAACCGTCTCTCTAACCCTAGCCATCAACATAACCCTAACCCGAAGTCCCATCCAGACCCGAACCGTCTCTCTAACCCTAACCCTCAACATAACCCTAACCCTAGGTCCCATCCAGACCCGAACCGTCTCTCTAACCCTAGCCCTCAACATAACCCAAACCCTAGGTCCCATCCAGACCCGAACCGTCTCTCTAACCCTAGCCCTCAACATAACCCTAACCCTAGGTCCCATCCAGACCCGAACCGTCTCTCTAACCCTAGCCCTCAACATAACCCTAACCCTAGGTCCCATCCAGACCCGAACCGTCTTCTAAACCTAGCCCTCAACATAACCCTAACCCTAGGTCCCATCTGAACCGGAAACGTCTCTCTAACCCTAGCCCTCAACATAACCCTAACCCTAGGTCCCATCCAGACCCGAACCATCTCTCTAACCCTAGCCCTCAACATAACCCTAACCCTAGGTCCAATCCAGACCCGAACAGTCTCTCTAACCTAGCCCTCAACATAACCCTAACCCTAGGTCCCATCCAGACCCGAACCGTCTCTCTAACCCTAGCCCTCAACATAACCCTAACCCTAGGTCCCATCCAGACCCGAACCGTCTCTCTAACCCTAGCCCTCAACATAACCCTAACCCTAGGTCCCATGCAGACCCGAACCGTCTCTCTAACCCTAGCCCTCAACATAACCCTAAACCTAGGTCCCATCCAGACCCGAACCGTCTCTCTAACTCTAGCCCTCAACATAACCCTAACCCTAGGTCCCATCCAGACCCGAACCGTCTCTCTAACCCTAGTCCTCAACATAACCCTAACCCTAGGTCCCATCCAGACCCGAACCGTCTCTCTAACCCTAGCCCTCAACATAACCCTAACCCTAGGTCCCATCCAGACCCGAACCGTCTCTCTAACCCTAGCCCTCAACATAACCCTAACCCTAGGTCCCATCCAGACCCGAACCGTCTCTCTAACCCTAGCCCTCAACATAACCCTAACCCTAGGTCCCATCCAGACCCGAACCGTCTCTCTAACCCTAGCCCTCAACATAACCCTAACCCTAGGTCCCATCCAGACCCGAACCGTCTCTCTAACCCTAGCCCTCAACATAACCCTAACCCTGGGTCCCATCCAGACCCGAACCGTCTCTCTAACCCTAGCCCTCAACATAACCCTAACCCTAGGTCCCATCCAGACCCGAACCGTCTCTCTAACCCTAGCCTTCAACAGAACCCTAACCCTAGGTCCCATCCAGACCCGAACCGTCTCTCTAACCCTAGCCCTCAACATAACCCTAACCCTAGGTCCCATCCAGACCCGAACCGTCTCTCTAACCTTAGCCCTCAACATTACCCTAACCCTAGGTCCCATCCAGACCCGAACCGGCTCTCTAACACTAGCCCTCAACATAACCCTAACCCTAGGTCCCATCCAGACCCGAACCGTCTCTCTAACCCTAGCCCTCAACATAACCCTAACCCTAGGTCCCATCCAGACCCGAACCGGCTCTCTAACCCTAGCCCTCAACATAACCCTAACCCTAGGTCCCATCCAGACCCGAACCGTCTCTCTAACCCTAGCCCTCAACATAACCCTAACCCTAGGTCCCATCCAGACCCGAACTGTCTCTCTAACCCTAGCCCTCAACATAACCCTAACCCTAGGTCCCACCCAGACCCGAACCGTCTCTCTAACCCTAGCCCTCAACATAACCCTTACCCTAGGTCCCATCCAGACCCGAACCGTCTCTCTAACCCTAGCCCTCAACATAACCCTAACCCTAGGTCCCATCCAGACCCGAACCGTCTCTCTAACCCTAGCCCTCAACATAACCCTTACCCTAGGTCCCATCCAGAGCCGAACCGTCTCTCTAACCATAGCCCTCAACATAACCCTAACCCTAGGTCCCATCCAGACCCGAACCGTCTCTCTAACCCTAGCCCTCAACATAACCCTAACCCTAGGTCCCATCTGAACCGGAACCGTCTCTCTAACCCTAGCCCTCAACATTACCCTAACCCTAGGTCCCATCCAGACCCGAACCGTCTCTCTAACCCTAGCCCTCAACATAACCCTAACCCTAGGTCCCATCCAGACCCCAACCGTCTCTCGAACCCTAGCCCTCAACATAACCCTAACCCTAGGTCCCATCCAGACCCGAACCGTCTCTCTAACCATAGCCCTCAACATAACCCTAAACCTAGGTCCGATCTGAACCGGAACCGTCTCTCTAACCCTAGCCCTCAACATAACCCTAACCCTAGGTCCCATCCAGACCCGAACCGTCTCTCTAACCCTAGCCCTCAACATAACCCTAACCCTAGGTCCCATCCAGACCCGAACCGTCTCTCTAACCCTAGCCCTCAACATAACCCTAACCCTAGGTCCCATCCAGACCCGAACCGTCTCTCTAACCCTAGCCCTCAACATAACCCTAACCCTAGGTCCCATCCAGACCCGAACCGTCTCTCTAACCCTAGCCCTCAACATAACCCTAACCCTAGGTCCCATTCTGACCCGAACCGTCTCTCTAACCCTAGCCCTCAACATAACCCTAACCCTAGGTCCCATCCAGACCCGAACCGTCTCTCTAACCCTAGCCCTCAACATAACCCTAACCCTAGGTCCCATCCAGACCCGAACCGTCTCTCTAACCATAGCCCTCAACATAACCCTAACCCTAGGTCCGATCTGAACCGGAACGGTCTCTCTAACCCTAGCCCTCAACATAACCCTAACCCTAGGTCCCATCCAGACCCGAACCGTCTCTCTAACCCTAGCCCTCAACATAACCCTAACCCTAGGTCCCATCCAGACCCGAACCGTCTCTCTGACCCTAGCCCTCAACATAACCCTAACCCTAGGTCCGATCTGAACCGGAACCGTCTCTCTAACCCTAGCCCTAAACATAACCCTAACCCTAGGTCCCATCCAGACCCGAACCGTCTCTCTAACCCTAGCCCTCAACATAACCCTAACCCTAGGTCCCATCCAGACCCGAACCGTCTCTCTAACCCTAGCCCTCAACATAACCCTAACCCTAGGTCCCATCCAGACCCGAACCGTCTCTCTAACCCTAGCCCTCAACATAACCCTAACCCTAGGTCCCATCTGAACCGGAACCGTCTCTCTAACCCTAGCCCTCAACATTACCCTAACCCTCGGTCCGATATGAACCGGAACCGTCTCTCTAACCCTAGCCCTAAACATAACCCTAACCCTAGGTCCCATCCAGACCCGAACCGTCTCTCTAACCCTAGCCCTCAACATAACCCTAACCCTAGGTCCCATCCAGACCCGAACCGTCTCTCTAACCATAGCCCTCAACATAACCCTAACCCTAGGTCCCATCCAGACCCGAACCGTCTCTCTAACCATAGCCCTCAACATAACCCTAACCCTAGGTCCGATCTGAACCGGAACGGTCTCTCTAACCCTAGCCCTCAACATAACCCTAACCCTAGGTCCCATCCAGACCCGAACCGTCTCTCTAACCCTAGCCCTCAACATAACCCTAACCCTAGGTCCCATCCAGACCCGAACCGTCTCTCTGACCCTAGCCCTCAACATAACCCTAACCCTAGGTCCGATCTGAACCGGAACCGTCTCTCTAACCCTAGCCCTAAACATAACCCTAACCCTAGGTCCCATCCAGACCCGAACCGTCTCTCTAACCCTAGCCCTCAACATAACCCTAACCCTAGGTCCCATCCAGACCCGAACCGTCTCTCTAACCCTAGCCCTCAACATAACCCTAACCCTAGGTCCCATCCAGACCCGAACCGTCTCTCTAACCCTAGCCCTCAACATAACCCTAACCCTAGGTCCCATCTGAACCGGAACCGTCTCTCTAACCCTAGCCCTCAACATAACCCTAACCCTCGGTCCGATATGAACCGGAACCGTCTCTCTAACCCTAGCCCTAAACATAACCCTAACCCTAGGTCCCATCCAGACCCGAACCGTCTCTCTAACCCTAGCCCTCAACATAACCCTAACCCTAGGTCCCATCCAGACCCGAACCGTCTCTCTAACCCTAGCCCTCAACATAACCCTAACCCTAGGTCCCATCCAGACACGAACCGTCTCTCTAACCCTAGCCCTCAACATAACCCTAACCCTAGGTCCCATCCAGACCCGAACCGTCTCTCTAACCCTAGCCCTCAACATAACCCTAACCCTAGGTCCCATCCAGACCCGAACCGTCTCTCTAACCCAAGCCCTCAACATAACCCTAACCCTAGGTCCCATCCAGACCCGAACCGTCTCTCTAACCCTAGCCCTCAACATAACCCTAACCCTAGGTCCCATCCAGACCCGAACCGTCTCTCTAACCCTAGGCCTCAACATAACCCTAACCCTAGGTCCCATCCAGACCCGAACCGTCTCTCTAACCCTAGCCCTCAACATAACCCAAACCCTAGGTCCCATCCAGACCCGAACCGTCTCTCTAACCCTAGCCCTCAACATAACCCTAACCCTAGGTCCCATCCAGACCCGAACCGTCTCTCTAACCCTAGCCCTCAACATAACCCTAACCCTAGGTCCCATCCAGACCCGAACCGTCTTCTAAACCTAGCCCTCAACATAACCCTAACCCTAGGTCCCATCTGAACCGGAAACGTCTCTCTAACCCTAGCCCTCAACATAACCCTAACCCTAGGTCCCATCCAGACGCGAACCATCTCTCTAACCCTAGCCCTCAACATAACCCTAACCCTAGGTCCAATCCAGACCCGAACAGTCTCTCTAACCTAGCCCTCAACATAACCCTAACCCTAGGTCCCATCCAGACCCGAACCGTCTCTCTAACCCTAGCCCTCAACATAACCCTAACCCTAGGTCCCATCCAGACCCGAACCGTCTCTCTAACCCTAGCCCTCAACATAACCCTAACCCTAGGTCCCATGCAGACCCGAACCGTCTCTCTAACCCTAGCCCTCAACATAACCCTAAACCTAGGTCCCATCCAGACCCGAACCGTCTCTCTAACTCTAGCCCTCAACATAACCCTAACCCTAGGTCCCATCCAGACCCGAACCGTCTCTCTAACCCTAGTCCTCAACATAACCCTAACCCTAGGTCCCATCCAGACCCGAACCGTCTCTCTAACCCTAGCCCTCAACATAACCCTAACCCTAGGTCCCATCCAGACCCGAACCGTCTCTCTAACCCTAGCCCTCAACATAACCCTAACCCTAGGTCCCATCCAGACCCGAACCGTCTCTCTAACCCTAGCCCTCAACATAACCCTAACCCTAGGTCCCATCCAGACCCGAACCGTCTCTCTAACCCTAGCCCTCAACATAACCCTAACCCTAGGTCCCATCCAGACCCGAACCGTCTCTCTAACCCTAGCCCTCAACATAACCCTAACCCTGGGTCCCATCCAGACCCGAACCGTCTCTCTAACCCTAGCCCTCAACATAACCCTAACCCTAGGTCCCATCCAGACCCGAACCGTCTCTCTAACCCTAGCCTTCAACAGAACCCTAACCCTAGGTCCCATCCAGACCCGAACCGTCTCTCTAACCCTAGCCCTCAACATAACCCTAACCCTAGGTCCCATCCAGACCCGAACCGTCTCTCTAACCTTAGCCCTCAACATTACCCTAACCCTAGGTCCCATCCAGACCCGAACCGGCTCTCTAACCCTAGCCCTCAACATAACCCTAACCCTAGGTCCCATCCAGACCCGAACCGTCTCTCTAACCCTAGCCCTCAACATAACCCTAACCCTAGGTCCCATCCAGACCCGAACCGGCTCTCTAACCCTAGCCCTCAACATAACCCTAACCCTAGGTCCCATCCAGACCCGAACCGTCTCTCTAACCCTAGCCCTCAACATAACCCTAACCCTAGGTCCCATCCAGACCCGAACTGTCTCTCTAACCCTAGCCCTCAACATAACCCTAACCCTAGGTCCCACCCAGACCCGAACCGTCTCTCTAACCCTAGCCCTCAACATAACCCTTACCCTAGGTCCCATCCAGACCCGAACCGTCTCTCTAACCCTAGCCCTCAACATAACCCTAACCCTAGGTCCCATCCAGACCCGAACCGTCTCTCTAACCCTAGCCCTCAACATAACCCTTACCCTAGGTCCCATCCAGAGCCGAACCGTCTCTCTAACCATAGCCCTCAACATAACCCTAACCCTAGGTCCCATCCAGACCCGAACCGTCTCTCTAACCCTAGCCCTCAACATAACCCTAACCCTAGGTCCCATCTGAACCGGAACCGTCTCTCTAACCCTAGCCCTCAACATTACCCTAACCCTAGGTCCCATCCAGACCCGAACCGTCTCTCTAACCCTAGCCCTCAACATAACCCTAACCCTAGGTCCCATCCAGACCCCAACCGTCTCTCGAACCCTAGCCCTCAACATAACCCTAACCCTAGGTCCCATCC
Organism: Miniopterus natalensis; assembly: GCF_054644295.1. Classification (NCBI taxonomy): domain Eukaryota; kingdom Metazoa; phylum Chordata; class Mammalia; order Chiroptera; family Miniopteridae; genus Miniopterus; species Miniopterus natalensis. The sequence continues at coordinate 74,871,336 of NC_142092.1, forward strand.
AGACCCGAACCGTCTCTCTAACCATAGCCCTCAACATAACCCTAAACCTAGGTCCGATCTGAACCGGAACCGTCTCTCTAACCCTAGCCCTCAACATAACCCTAACCCTAGGTCCCATCCAGACCCGAACCGTCTCTCTAACCCTAGCCCTCAACATAACCCTAACCCTAGGTCCCATCCAGACCCGAACCGTCTCTCTAACCCTAGCCCTCAACATAACCCTAACCCTAGGTCCCATCCAGACCCGAACCGTCTCTCTAACCCTAGCCCTCAACATAACCCTAACCCTAGGTCCCATCCAGACCCGAACCGTCTCTCTAACCCTAGCCCTCAACATAACCCTAACCCTAGGTCCCATTCTGACCCGAACCGTCTCTCTAACCCTAGCCCTCAACATAACCCTAACCCTAGGTCCCATCCAGACCCGAACCGTCTCTCTAACCCTAGCCCTCAACATAACCCTAACCCTAGGTCCCATCCAGACCCGAACCGTCTCTCTAACCATAGCCCTCAACATAACCCTAACCCTAGGTCCGATCTGAACCGGAACGGTCTCTCTAACCCTAGCCCTCAACATAACCCTAACCCTAGGTCCCATCCAGACCCGAACCGTCTCTCTAACCCTAGCCCTCAACATAACCCTAACCCTAGGTCCCATCCAGACCCGAACCGTCTCTCTGACCCTAGCCCTCAACATAACCCTAACCCTAGGTCCGATCTGAACCGGAACCGTCTCTCTAACCCTAGCCCTAAACATAACCCTAACCCTAGGTCCCATCCAGACCCGAACCGTCTCTCTAACCCTAGCCCTCAACATAACCCTAACCCTAGGTCCCATCCAGACCCGAACCGTCTCTCTAACCCTAGCCCTCAACATAACCCTAACCCTAGGTCCCATCCAGACCCGAACCGTCTCTCTAACCCTAGCCCTCAACATAACCCTAACCCTAGGTCCCATCTGAACCGGAACCGTCTCTCTAACCCTAGCCCTCAACATTACCCTAACCCTCGGTCCGATATGAACCGGAACCGTCTCTCTAACCCTAGCCCTAAACATAACCCTAACCCTAGGTCCCATCCAGACCCGAACCGTCTCTCTAACCCTAGCCCTCAACATAACCCTAACCCTAGGTCCCATCCAGACCCGAACCGTCTCTCTAACCATAGCCCTCAACATAACCCTAACCCTAGGTCCCATCCAGACCCGAACCGTCTCTCTAACCATAGCCCTCAACATAACCCTAACCCTAGGTCCGATCTGAACCGGAACGGTCTCTCTAACCCTAGCCCTCAACATAACCCTAACCCTAGGTCCCATCCAGACCCGAACCGTCTCTCTAACCCTAGCCCTCAACATAACCCTAACCCTAGGTCCCATCCAGACCCGAACCGTCTCTCTGACCCTAGCCCTCAACATAACCCTAACCCTAGGTCCGATCTGAACCGGAACCGTCTCTCTAACCCTAGCCCTAAACATAACCCTAACCCTAGGTCCCATCCAGACCCGAACCGTCTCTCTAACCCTAGCCCTCAACATAACCCTAACCCTAGGTCCCATCCAGACCCGAACCGTCTCTCTAACCCTAGCCCTCAACATAACCCTAACCCTAGGTCCCATCCAGACCCGAACCGTCTCTCTAACCCTAGCCCTCAACATAACCCTAACCCTAGGTCCCATCTGAACCGGAACCGTCTCTCTAACCCTAGCCCTCAACATAACCCTAACCCTCGGTCCGATATGAACCGGAACCGTCTCTCTAACCCTAGCCCTAAACATAACCCTAACCCTAGGTCCCATCCAGACCCGAACCGTCTCTCTAACCCTAGCCCTCAACATAACCCTAACCCTAGGTCCCATCCAGACCCGAACCGTCTATCTAACCCTAGCCCTCAACATAACCCTAACCCTAGGTCCCATCCAGACACGAACCGTCTCTCTAACCCTAGCCCTCAACATAACCCTAACCCTAGGTCCCATCCAGACCCGAACCGTCTCTCTAACCCTAGCCCTCAACATAACCCTAACCCTAGGTCCCATCCAGACCCGAACCGTCTCTCTAACCCAAGCCCTCAACATAACCCTAACCCTAGGTCCCATCCAGACCCGAACCGTCTCTCTAACCCTAGCCCTCAACATAACCCTAACCCTAGGTCCCATCCAGACCCGAACCGTCTCTCTAACCCTAGGCCTCAACATAACCCTAACCCTAGGTCCCATCCAGACCCGAACCTTCTCTCTAACCATAGCCCTCAACATAACCCTAACCCTAGGTCCGATCTGAACCGGAACGGTCTCTCTAACCCTAGCCCTCAACATAACCTTAACCCTAGGTCCCATCCAGACCCGAACCGTCTCTCTAACCCTAGCCCTCAACATAACCCTAACCCTAGGTCCCATCCAGACCCGAACCGTCTCTCTAACCCTAGCCCTCAACATAACCCTAACCCTAGGTCCCATCCAGACCCGAACCGTCTCTCTAACCCTAGCCCTCAACATAACCCTAACCCTAGGTCCCATCCAGACCCGAACCGTCTCTCTAACCCTAGCCCTCAACATAACCCTAACCCTAGGTCCCATCTGAACCGGAACCGTCTCTCTAACCCTAGCCCTCAACATTACCCTAACCCTAGGTCCCATCCAGATCCGAACCGTCTCTCTAACCCTAGCCCTCAACATAACCCTAACCCTAGGTCCCATACAGACCCGAATCGTCTCTCTAACCCTAGCCCTCAACATAACCCTAACCCTAGGTCCCATCCAGACCCGAACCGTCTCTCTAACCATAGCCCGCAACATAACCCTAACCCAAGGTCCGATCTGAACCGGAACCGTCTCTCTAACCCTAGCCCTCAACATAACCCTAACCCTAGGTCCCATCCAGACCCGAACCGTCTCTCTAACCCTAGCCCTCAACATAACCCTAACCCTAGGTCCCATCCAGACCCGAACCGTCTCTCTAACCCTAGCCCTCAACATAACCCTAACCCTAGGTCCCATCCAGACCCGAACCGTCTCTCTAACCCTAGTCCTCAACATAACCCTAACCCTAGGTCCCATCCAGACCCGAACCGTCTCTCTAACCCTAGCCCTCAACATAACCCTAACCCTAGGTCCCATCCAGACCCGAACCGTCTCTCTAACCCTAGCCCTCAACATAACCCTAACCCTAGGTCCCATCCAGACCCGAACCGTCTCTCTAACCCTAGCCCTCAACATAACCCTAACCCTAGGTCCCATCCAGACCCGAACCGTCTCTCTAACCCTAGCCCTCAATATAACCCTAACCCTGGGTCCCATCCAGACCCGAACCGTCTCTCTAACCCTAGCCCTCAACATAACCCTAACCCTAGGTCCCATCCAGACCCGAACCGTCTCTCTAACCCTAGCCCTCAACATAACCCTAACCCTAGGTCCCATCCAGACCCGAACCGTCTCTCTAACCCTAGCCCTCAACATAACCCTAACCCTAGGTCCCATCCAGACCCGAACCGTCTCTCTAACCCTAGCCCTCAACATAACCCTAACCCTAGGTCCCATCCAGACCCGAACCGTCTCTCTAACCCTAGCCCTCAACATAACCCTAACCCTAGGTCCCATCCAGACCCGAACCGTCTCTCTAACCCTAGCCCTCAACATAACCCTAACCCTAGGTCCCATGCAGACCCGAACCGTCTCTCTAACCCTAGCCCTCAACATAACCCTAACCCTAGGTCCCATCTGAACCGAAACCGTCTCTCTAACCCTAGCCCTCAACATTACCCTAACCCTAGGTCCCATCCAGACCCGAACCGTCTCTCTAACCCTAGCCCTCAACATAACCCTAACCCTAGGTCCCATCCAGACCCGAACCGTCTCTCTAACCCTAGCCCTCAACATAACCCTAACCCTAGGTCTCATCCAGACCCGAACCGTCTCTCTAACCATAGCCCTCAACATAACCCTAACCCTAGGTCCGATCTGAACCGGAACCGTCTCTCTAACCCTAGCCCTCAACATAACCCTAACCGTAGGTCCCATCCAGACCCGAACCGTCTCTCTAACCCTAGCCCTCAACATAACCCTAACCCTACGTCCCATCCAGACCCGAATCGTCTCTCTAACCCTAGCCCTCAACAAAACCCTAACCCTAGGTCCCATCCAGACCCGAACAGTCTCTCTAACCATAGCCCTCAACATAACCCTAACCCTAGGTCCCATCCAGACCCGAACCGTCTCTCTAACCCTAGCCCTCAACATAACCCTAACCCTAGGTCCCATCTGAACCGGAACCGTCTCTCTAACCCTAGCCCTCAACATTACCCTAACCCTAGGTCCCATCCAGACCCGAACCGTCTCTCTAACCCTAGCCCTCAACATAACCCTAACCCTAGGTCCCATCCAGACCCGAACCGTCTCTCTAACCCTAGCCCTCAACATAACCCTAACCCTAGGTCCCATCCAGACCCGAACCGTCTCTCTAACCCTAGCCCTCAACATAACCCTAACCCTAGGTCCCATCCAGACCCGATAATCTCTCTAACCCTAGCCCTCAACATAACCCTAACCCTAGGTCCCATCCAGACCCGAACCGTCTCTCTAACTCTAGCCCTCAACATAACCCTAACCCTAGGTCCCATCCAGACCCGAACCGTCTCTCTAACCCTAGCCCTTAACATAACCCTAACCCTAGGTCCCATCCAGACCCGAACCGTCTCTCTAACCCTAGCCCTCAACATAACCCTAACCCTAGGTCCCATCCAGACCCGAACCGTCTCTCTAACCCTAGCCCTCAACATAACCCTAACCCTAGGTCCCATCCAGACCCGAACCGTCTCTCTAACCCTAGCCCTCAACATAACCCTAACCCTAGGTCCCATCCAGACCCGAACCGTCTCTCTAACCCTAGCCCTCAACATAACCCTAACCCTAGGTCCCATCTGAACCGGAACCGTCTCTCTAACCCTAGCCCTCAACATTACCCTAACCATAGGTCCCATCCAGACCCGAACAGTCTCTCTAACCCTAGCCCTCAATATAACCCTAACACTAGGTCCCATCCAGACCCGAACCGTCTCTCTAACCCTAGCCCTCAACATAACCCTAACCCTAGGTCCCATCCAGACACGAACCGTCTCTCTAACCATAGCCCTCAACATAACCCTAACCCTAGGTCCGATCTGAACCGGAACCGTCTCTCTAACCCTAGCCCTCAACATAACCCTAACCCTAGGTCCCATCCAGACCCGAACCGTCTCTCTAACCCTAGCCCTCAACATAACCCTAACCCTAGGTCCCATCCAGACCCGAACCGTCTCTCTAACCCTAGCCCTCAACATAACCCTAACCCTAGGTCCCATCCAGACCCGAACCGTGTCTCTAACCATAGCCCTCAACATAACCCTAACCCTAGGTCCCATCCAGACCCGAACCGTCTCTCTAACCCTAGCCCTCAACATAACCCTAACCCTAGGTCCCATCCAGACCCGAACCGTCTCTCTAACCCTAGCCCTCAACATAACCCTAACCCTAGGTCCCATCCAGACCCGAACCGTGTCTCTAACCCTAGCCCTCAACATAACCCTAACCCTAGGTCCCATCTGAACCGGAACCGTCTCTCTAACCCTAGCCCTCAACATTACCCTAACCCTAGGTCCCATCCAGACCCGAACCGTCTCTCTAACCCTAGCCCTCAACATAACCCTAACCCTAGGTCCCATCCAGACCCGAACCGTCTCTCTAACCCTAGCCCTCAACATAACCCTAACCCTAGGTCCCATCCAGACCCGAACCGTCTCTCTAACCATAGGCCTCAACATAACCCTAACCCTAGGTCCGATCTGAACCGGAACCGTCTCTCTAACCCTAGCCCTCAACATAGCCCTAACCCTAGGTCCCATCCAGACCCGAACCGTCTCTCTAACCCTAGCCCTCAACATAACCCTAACCCTACGTCCCATCCAGACCCGAACCGTCTCTCTAACCCTAGCCCTCAACATAACCCTAACCCAGGGCCCATCCAGACCCGAACCGTCTCTCTAACCCTAGCCCTCAACATAACCCTAACCCTAGGTCCCATCCAGACCCGAACCGTCTCTCTAACCCTAGCCCTCAACATAACCCTAACCCTAGGTCCATCTGAACCGGAACCGTCTCTCTAACCCTAGCCCTCAACATAACCCCAACCCTAGGTCCCATCCAGACCCGAACCGTCTCTCTAACCCTAGCCCTCAACATTACCCTAACCCTAGGTCCCATCCAGACCCGAACCGTCTCTCTAATCCTAGCCCTCAACATAACCCTAACCCTAGGTCCCATCCAGACCCGAACCGTCTCTCTAACCCTAGCCCTCAACATAACCCTAACCCTAGGTCCCATCCAGACCCGAACCGTCTCTCTAACCATAGCCCTCAACATAACCCTAACCCTAGGTCCGATCTGAATCGGAACCGTCCCTCTAACCCTAGCCCTCAACATAACCCTAACCCTAGGTCCCATCCAGACCCGAACCGTCTCTCTAACCCTAGCCCTCAACATAACCCTAACACTAGGTCCCATCCAGACCCGAACCGTCTCTCTAACCCTAGCCCTCAACATAACCCTAACCCTAGGTCCCATCCAGACCCGAACCGTCTCTCTAACCCTAGCCCTCAACATAACCCTAACCCTAGGTCCCATCCAGAACCGAAAAGTCTCTCTAACCCTAGCCCTCAACATAACCCTAACCCTAGGTCCCATCCAGACCCGAACCGTCTCTCTAACCCTAGCCCTCAGCATAACCCTAACCCTAGGTCCCATCCAGACCCGAACCGTCTCTCTAACCCTAGCCCTCAACATAACCCTAACCCTAGGTCCCATCCAGACCCGAACCGTCTCTCTCACCCTAGCCCTCAACATAACCCTAACCCTAGGTCCGATCTGAACCGGAACCGTCTCTCTAACCCTAGCCCTAAACATAACCCTAACCCTAGGTCCCATCCAGACCCGAACCGTCTCTCTAACCCTAGCCCTCAACATAACCCTAACCCTAGGTCCCATCCAGACCCGAACCGTCTCTCTAACCCTAGCCCTCAACATAACCCTAACCCTAGGTCCCATCTGAACCGGAACCGTCTCTCTAACCCTAGCCCTCAACATTACCCTAACCCTAGGTCCCATCCAGATCCGAACCGTCTCTCTAACCCTAGCCCTCAACATAACCCTAACCCTAGGTCCCATACAGACCCGAATCGTCTCTCTAACCCTAGCCCTCAACATAACCCTAACCCTAGGTCCCATCCAGACCCGAACCGTCTCTCTAACCCTAGCCCTCAACATAACCCTAACCCTAGGTCCCATCCAGACCCGAACCGTCTCTCTAACCCTAGCCCTCAACATAACCCTAACCCTAGGTCCCATCCAGACCCGAACCGTCTCTCTAACCCTAGCCCTCAACATAACCCTAACCCTAGGTCCCATCTGAACCGGAACCGTCTCTCTAACCCTAGCCCTCAACATTACCCTAACCCTAGGTCCCATCCAGACCCGAACCGTCTCTCTAACCCTAGCCCTCAACATAACCCTAACCCTAGGTCCCATCCAGACCCGAACCGTCTCTCTAACCCTAGCCCTCAACATAACCCTAACCCTAGGTCCCATCCAGACCCGAACCGTCTCTCTAACCCTAGCCTTCAACAGAACCCTAACCCTAGGTCCCATCCAGACCCGAACCGTCTCTCTAACCCTAGCCCTCAACATAACCCTAAGCCTAGGTCCCATCCAGACCCGAACGGTCTCTCTAACCCTAGCCCTCAACATAACCCTAACCCTAGGTCCCATCCAGACCCGAACCGTCTCTCTAACCCTAGCCCTCAACATAACCCTAACCCTAGGTCCCATCCAGACCCAAACCGTCTCTCTAACCCTAGCCCTCAACATAACCCTAACCCTACGTCCCATCCTGACCCGAACCGTCTCTCTGACCCTAGCCCTCAACATAACCCTAACCCTAGGTCCGATCTGAACCGGAACCGTCTCTCTAACCCTAGCCCTCAACATAACCCTAACCCTAGGACCCATCCAGACCCGAACCGTCTCTCTAACCTTAGCCCTCAACATTACCCTAACCCTAGGTCCCATCCAGACCCGAACCGGCTCTCTAACCCTAGCCCTCAACATAACCCTAACCCTAGGTCCCATCCAGACCCGAACCGTCTCTCTAACCCTAGCCCTCAACATAACCCTAACCCTAGGTCCCATCCAGACCCGAACCGTCTCTCTAACCCTAGCCCTCAACATAACCCTAACCCTAGGTCCCACCCAGACCCGAACCGTCTCTCTAACCCTAGCCCTCAACATAACCCTTACCCTAGGTCCCATCCAGACCCGAACCGTCTCTCTAACCCTAGCCCTCAACATAACCCTAACCCTAGAACCCATCTGAACCGGAACCGTCTCTCTAACCCTAGCCCTCAACATAACCCTAACCCTAGGTCCCATCCAGACCCGAACAGTCTCTCTAACCCTAGCCCTCAACGTAACTCTAACCCTAGGTCCCATCCAGACCCGAACCGTCTCTCTAACCCTAGCCCTCAACATAACCCTAACCCTAGGTCCCATCCAGACCCGAACCGTCTCTCTAACCCTAGCCCTCAACATACACCTAACCCTAGGTCCCATCCAGACCCGAACCCTCTCTCTAACTCTAGCTCTCAACATAACCCTAACCCTAGGTCCCATCCAGACCAGAACAGTCTCTCTAACCCTAGCCCTCAACATAACCCTAACCCTAGGTCCCATCCAGACCCGAACCATCTCTCTAAACCTAGCCCTCAACATAACCCTAACCCTAGGTCCCATCCAGACCCGAACCGTCTCTCTAACCCTAGCCCTCAACATAACCCTAACCCTAGGTCCCATTCAGACCAGAACCGTCTCTCTAACCCTAGCCCTCAACATAACCCTAACCCTAGGTCCCATCCAGACCCGAACCGTCTCTCTAACCCTAGCCCTCAACATAACCCTAACCCTAGGTCCCATACAGACCCGAACCGTCTCTCTAACCCTAGCCCTCAACATAACCCTAACCCTAGGTCCGATCGGAACCGGAACAGTCTCTCTAACCCTAGCCCACAACATAACCCTAACCCTAGGTCCCATCCAGACCCGAACCGTCTCTCTAACCCTAGCCCTCAACATAACCCTAACCCTAGGTCCCATCCAGACCCGAACCGTCTCTCTAACCCTAGCCCTCAACATAACCCTAACCCTAGGTCCCATCCAGACCCGAACCATCTCTCTAACCCTAGCCCTGAACATAACCCTAACCCTATGTCCCATCCAGACCCGAACAGTCTCTCTAACCCTAGCCCTCAACATAACCCTAACCCTAGGTCCCATCCAGACCCGAACCGTCTCTCTAACCCTAGCCCTCAACATAACCCTAACCCTAGGTCCCATCCAGACCCGAACCATCTCTCTAACCCTAGCCCTCAACATAACCCTAACCCTAGGTCCCATCCAGACCCGAACGGTCTCTCTAGCCCTAGCCCTCAACATAACCCTAACCCTAGGTCCCATCCAAACCCGAACCGTCTCTCTAACCCTAGCCCTCAACATAACCCTAACCCTAGGTCCCATCCAGACCTGAACCGTCTCTCTAAACCTAGCCCTCAACATAACCCTAACCCTAGGTCCCATCCAGACCCCAACCGTCTCTCTAACCCTAGCCATCAACATAACCCTAACCCGAAGTCCCATCCAGACCCGAACCGTCTCTCTAACCCTAACCCTCAACATAACCCTAACCCTAGGTCCCATCCAGACCCGAACCGTCTCTCTAACCCTAGCCCTCAACATAACCCAAACCCTAGGTCCCATCCAGACCCGAACCGTCTGTCTAAACCTAGCCCTCAACATAACCCTAACCCTAGGTCCCATCCAGACCCGAACCGTCTCTCTAACCCTAGCCCTCAACATAACCCTAACCCTAGGTCCCATCCAGACCCAAACCGTCTCTCTAAACCTAGCCCTCAACATAACCCTAACCCTAGGTCCCATCTGAACCGGAAACGTCTCTCTAACCCTAGCCCTCAACATAACCCTAACCCTAGGTCCCATCCAGACCCGAACCATCTCTCTAACCCTAGCCCTCAACATAACCCTAACCCTAGGTCCAATCCAGACCCGAACAGTCTCTCTAACCTAGCCCTCAACATAACCCTAACCCTAGGTCCCATCCAGACCCGAACCGTCTCTCTAACCCTAGCCCTCAACATAACCCTAACCCTAGGTCCCATCCAGACCCGAACCGTCTCTCTAACCCTAGCCCTCAACATAACCCTAACCCTAGGTCCCATGCAGACCCGAACCGTCTCTCTAACCCTAGCCCTCAACATAACCCTAACCCTAGGTCCCATCCAGACCCGAACCGTCTCTCTAACCCTAGCCCTCAACATAACCCTAACCCTAGGTCCCATCCAGACCCGAACCGTCTCTCTAACCCTAGCCCTCAACATAACCCTAACCCTAGGTCCCATCCAGACCCGAACCGTCTCTCTAACCCTAGCCCTCAACATAACCCTAACCCTAGGTCCCATCCAGACCCGAACCGTCTCTCTAACCCTAGCCCTCAACATAACCCTAACCCTAGGTCCCATCCAGACCCGAACCGTCTCTCTAACCCTAGCCCTCAACATAACCCTAACCCTAGGTCCCATCCAGACCCGAACCGTCTCTCTAACCCTAGCCCTCAACATAACCCTAACCCTAGGTCCCATCCAGACCCGAACCGTCTCTCTAACCCTAGCCCTCAACATAACCCTAACCCTGGGTCCCATCCAGACCCGAACCGTCTCTCTAACCCTAGCCCTCAACATAACCCTAACCCTAGGTCCCATCCAGACCCGAACCGTCTCTCTAACCCTAGCCTTCAACAGAACCCTAACCCTAGGTCCCATCCAGACCCGAACCGTCTCTCTAACCCTAGCCCTTAACATAACCCTAAGCCTAGGTCCCATCCAGACCCGAACGGTCTCTCTAACCCTAGCCCTCAACATAACCCTAACCCTAGGTCCCATCCAGACCCGAACCGTCTCTCTAACCCTAGCCCTCAACATAACCCTAACCCTAGGTCCCATCCAGACCCAAACCGTCTGTCTAACCCTAGCCCTCAACATAACCCTAACCCTACGTCCCATCCAGACCCGAACCGTCTCTCTAACCCTAGCCCTCAACATAACCCTAACCATAGGTCCCATCCAGACCCGAACCGTCTCTCTAACCCTAGCCCTCAATATAACCCTAACCCTGGGTCCCATCCAGACCCGAACCGTCTCTCTAACCCTAGCCCTCAACATAACCCTAACCATAGGTCCCATCCAGACCCGAACCGTCTCTCTAACCCTAGCCCTCAACATAACCCTAACCCTAGGTCCCATCCAGACCCGAACCGTCTCTCTAACCCTAGCCTTCAACAGAACCCTAACCCTAGGTCCCATCCAGACCCGAACCGTCTCTCTAACCCTAGCCCTCAACATAACCCTAAGCATAGGTCCCATCCAGACCCGAACGGTCTCTCTAACCCTAGCCCTCAACATAACCCTAACCCTAGGTCCCATCCAGACCCGAACCGTCTCTCTAACCCTAGCCCTCAACATAACCCTAACCCTAGGTCCCATCCAGACCCAAACCGTCTCTCTAACCCTAGCCCTCAACATAACCCTAACCCTACGTCCCATCCAGACCCGAACCGTCTCTCTGACCCTAGCCCTCAACATAACCCTAACCCTAGGTCCGATCTGAACCGGAACCGTCTCTCTAACCCTAGCCCTCAACATAACCCTAACCCTAGGTCCCATCCAGACCCGAACCGTCTCTCTAACCTTAGCCCTCAACATTACCCTAACCCTAGGTCCCATCCAGACCCGAACCGGCTCTCTAACCCTAGCCCTCAACATAACCCTAACCCTAGGTCCCATCCAGACCCGAACCGTCTCTCTAACCCTAGCCCTCAACATAACCCTAACCCTAGGTCCCATCCAGACCCGAACCGTCTCTCTAACCCTAGCCCTCAACATAACCCTAACCCTAGGTCCCACCCAGACCCGAACCGTCTCTCTAACCCTAGCCCTCAACATAACCCTTACCCTAGGTCCCATCCAGACCCGAACCGTCTCTCTAACCCTAGCCCTCAACATAACCCTAACCCTAGAACCCATCTGAACCGGAACCGTCTCTCTAACCCTAGCCCTCAACATAACCCTAACCCTAGGTCCCATCCAGACCCGAACTGTCTCTCTAACCCTAGCCCTCAACGTAACTCTAACCCTAGGTCCCATCCAGACCCGAACCGTCTCTCTAACCCTAGCCCTCAACATAACCCTAACCCTAGGTCCCATCCAGACCCGAACCGTCTCTCTAACCCTAGCCCTCAACATACACCTAACCCTAGGTCCCATCCAGACCCGAACCCTCTCTCTAACTCTAGCTCTCAACATAACCCTAACCCTAGGTCCCATCCAGACCCGAACCGTCTCTCTAACCCTAGCCCTCAACATAACCCTAACCCTAGGTCCCATCCAGACCCGAACCATCTCTCTAAACCTAGCCCTCAACATAACCCTAACCCTAGGTCCCATCCAGACCCGAACCGTCTCTCTAACCCTAGCCCTCAACATAACCCTAACCCTAGGTCCCATCCAGACCCGAACCGTCTCTCTAACCCTAGCCCTCAACATAACCCTAACCCTAGGTCCCATTCAGACCAGAACCGTCTCTCTAACCCTAGCCCTCAACATAACCCTAACCCTAGGTCCCATCCAGACCCGAACCGTCTCTCTAACCCTAGCCCTCAACATAACCCTAACCCTAGGTCCCATACAGACCCGAACCGTCTCTCTAACCCTAGCCCTCAACATAACCCTAACCCTAGGTCCGATCTGAACCGGAACAGTCTCTCTAACCCTAGCCCTCAACATAACCCTAACCCTAGGTCCCATCCAGACCCGAACCGTCTCTCTAACCCTAGCCCTCAACATAACCCTAACCCTAGGTCCCATCCAGACCCGAACCGTCTCTCTAACCCTAGCCCTCAACATAACCCTAACCCTAGGTCCCATCCAGACCCGAACCATCTCTCTAACCCTAGCCCTGAACATAACCTTAACCCTATGTCCCATCCAGACCCGAACAGTCTCTCTAACCCTAGCCCTCAACATAACCCTAACCCTAGGTCCCATCCAGACCCGAACCGTCTCTCTAACCCTAGCCCTCAACATAACCCTAACCCTAGGTCCCATCCAGACCCGAACCGTCTCTCTAACCCTAGCCCTCAACATAACCCTAACCCTAGGTCCCATCCAGACCCGAACGGTCTCTCTAGCCCTAGCCCTCAACATAACCCTGACCCTAGGTCCCATCCAAACCCGAACCGTCTCTCTAACCCTAGCCCTCAACATAACCCTAACCCTAGGTCCCATCCAGACCTGAACCGTCTCTCTAAACCTAGCCCTCAACATAACCCTAACCCTAGGTCCCATCCAGACCCGAACCGTCTCTCTAACCCTAGCCATCAACATAACCCTAACCCGAAGTCCCATCCAGACCCGAACCGTCTCTCTAACCCTAACCCTCAACATAACCCTAACCCTAGGTCCCATCCAGACCCGAACCGTCTCTCTAACCCTAGCCCTCAACATAACCCTAACCCTGGGTCCCATCCAGACCCGAACCGTCTCTCTAACCCTAGCCCTCAACATAACCCTAACCCTAGGTCCCATCCAGACCCGAACCGTCTCTCTAACCCTAGTCCTCAACATAACCCTAACCCTAGGTCCCATCCAGACCCGAACCGTCTCTCTAACCCTAGCCTTCAACAGAACCCTAACCCTAGGTCCCATCCAGACCCGAACCGTCTCTCTAACCCTAGCCCTCAACATAACCCTAAGCATAGGTCCCATCCAGACCCGAACGGTCTCTCTAACCCTAGCCCTCAACATAACCCTAACCCTAGGTCCCATCCAGACCCGAACCGTCTCTCTAACCCTAGCCCTCAACATAACCCTAACCCTAGGTCCCATCCAGACCCAAACCGTCTCTCTAACCCTAGCCCTCAACATAACCCTAACCCTACGTCCCATCCAGACCCGAACCGTCTCTCTGACCCTAGCCCTCAACATAACCCTAACCCTAGGTCCGATCTGAACCGGAACCGTCTCTCTAACCCTAGCCCTCAACATAACCCTAACCCTAGGTCCCATCCAGACCCGAACCGTCTCTCTAACCTTAGCCCTCAACATTACCCTAACCCTAGGTCCCATCCAGACCCGAACCGGCTCTCTAACCCTAGCCCTCAACATAACCCTAACCCTAGGTCCCATCCAGACCCGAACCGTCTCTCTAACCCTAGCCCTCAACATAACCCTAACCCTAGGTCCCATCCAGACCCGAACCGTCTCTCTAACCCTAGCCCTCAACATAACCCTAACCCTAGGTCCCACCCAGACCCGAACCGTCTCTCTAACCCTAGCCCTCAACATAACCCTTACCCTAGGTCCCATCCAGACCCGAACCGTCTCTCTAACCCTAGCCCTCAACATAACCCTAACCCTAGAACCCATCTGAACCGGAACCGTCTCTCTAACCCTAGCCCTCAACATAACCCTAACCCTAGGTCCCATCCAGACCCGAACTGTCTCTCTAACCCTAGCCCTCAACGTAACTCTAACCCTAGGTCCCATCCAGACCCGAACCGTCTCTCTAACCCTAGCCCTCAACATAACCCTAACCCTAGGTCCCATCCAGACCCGAACCGTCTCTAAACCCTAGCCCTCAACATACACCTAACCCTAGGTCCCATCCAGACCCGAACCCTCTCTCTAACTCTAGCTCTCAACATAACCCTAACCCTAGGTCCCATCCAGACCCGAACCGTCTCTCTAACCCTAGCCCTCAACATAACCCTAACCCTAGGTCCCATCCAGACCCGAACCATCTCTCTAAACCTAGCCCTCAACATAACCCTAACCCTAGGTCCCATCCAGACCCGAACCGTCTCTCTAACCCTAGCCCTCAACATAACCCTAACCCTAGGTCCCATCCAGACCCGAACCGTCTCTCTAACCCTAGCCCTCAACATAACCCTAACCCTAGGTCCCATTCAGACCAGAACCGTCTCTCTAACCCTAGCCCTCAACATAACCCTAACCCTAGGTCCCATCCAGACCCGAACCGTCTCTCTAACCCTAGCCCTCAACATAACCCTAACCCTAGGTCCCATACAGACCCGAACCGTCTCTCTAACCCTAGCCCTCAACATAACCCTAACCCTAGGTCCGATCTGAACCGGAACAGTCTCTCTAACCCTAGCCCTCAACATAACCCTAACCCTAGGTCCCATCCAGACCCGAACCGTCTCTCTAACCCTAGCCCTCAACATAACCCTAACCCTAGGTCCCATCCAGACCCGAACCGTCTCTCTAACCCTAGCCCTCAACATAACCCTAACCCTAGGTCCCATCCAGACCCGAACCATCTCTCTAACCCTAGCCCTGAACATAACCCTAACCCTATGTCCCATCCAGACCCGAACAGTCTCTCTAACCCTAGCCCTCAACATAACCCTAACCCTAGGTCCCATCCAGACCCGAACCGTCTCTCTAACCCTAGCCCTCAACATAACCCTAACCCTAGGTCCCATCCAGACCCGAACCGTCTCTCTAACCCTAGCCCTCAACATAACCCTAACCCTAGGTCCCATCCAGACCCGAACGGTCTCTCTAGCCCTAGCCCTCAACATAACCCTAACCCTAGGTCCCATCCAAACCCGAACCGTCTCTCTAACCCTAGCCCTCAACATAACCCTAACCCTAGGTCCCATCCAGACCTGAACCGTCTCTCTAAACCTAGCCCTCAACATAACCCTAACCCTAGGTCCCATCCAGACACGAACCGTCTCTCTAACCCTAGCCATCAACATAACCCTAACCCGAAGTCCCATCCAGACCCGAACCGTCTCTCTAACCCTAACCCTCAACATAACCCTAACCCTAGGTCCCATCCAGACCCGAACCGTCTCTCTAACCCTAGCCCTCAACATAACCCAAACCCTAGGTCCCATCCAGACCCGAACCGTCTCTCTAACCCTAGCCCTCAACATAACCCTAACCCTAGGTCCCACCCAGACCCGAACCGTCTCTCTAACCCTAGCCCTCAACATAACCCTTACCCTAGGTCCCATCCAGACCCGAACCATCTCTCTAACCCTAGCCCTCAACATAACCCTAACCCTAGAACCCATCTGAACCGGAACCGTCTCTCTAACCCTAGCCCTCAACATAACCCTAACCCTAGGTCCCATCCAGACCCGAACTGTCTCTCTAACCCTAGCCCTCAACGTAACTCTAACCCTAGGTCCCATCCAGACCCGAACCGTCTCTCTAACCCTAGCCCTCAACATAACCCTAACCCTAGGTCCCATCCAGACCCGAACCGTCTCTCTAACCCTAGCCCTCAACATACACCTAACCCTAGGTCCCATCCAGACCCGAACCCTCTCTCTAACTCTAGCTCTCAACATAACCCTAACCCTAGGTCCCATCCAGACCCGAACAGTCTCTCTAACCCTAGCCCTCAACATAACCCTAACCCTAGGTCCCATCCAGACCCGAACCATCTCTCTTACCCTAGCCCTCAACATAACCCTAACCCTAGGTCCCATCCAGACCCGAACCGTCTCTCTAACCCTAGCCCTCAACATAACCCTAACCCTAGGTCCCATTCAGACCAGAACCGTCTCTCTAACCCTAGCCCTCAACATAACCCTAACCCTAGGTCCCATCCAGACCCGAACCGTCTCTCTAACCCTAGCCCTAAACATAACCCTAACCCTAGGTCCCATACAGACCCGAACCGTCTCTCTAACCCTAGCCCTCAACATAACCCTAACCCTAGGTCCGATCTGAACCGGAACAGTCTCTCTAACCCTAGCCCACAACATAACCCTAACCCTAGGTCCCATCCAGACCCGAACCGTCTCTCTAACCCTAGCCCTCAACATAACCCTAACCCTAGGTCCCATCCAGACCCGAACCGTCTCTCTAACCCTAGCCCTCAACATAACCCTAACCCTAGGTCCCATCCAGACCCGAACCATCTCTCTAACCCTAGCCCTGAACATAACCCTAACCCTATGTCCCATCCAGACCCGAACAGTCTCTCTAACCCTAGCCCTCAACATAACCCTAACCCTAGGTCCCATCCAGACCCGAACCGTCTCTCTAACCCTAGCCCTCAACATAACCCTAACCCTAGGTCCCATCCAGACCCGAACCATCTCTCTAACCCTAGCCCTCAACATAACCCTAACCCTAGGTCCCATCCAGACCCGAAAGGTCTCTCTAGCCCTAGCCCTCAACATAACCCTAACCCTAGGTCCCATCCAAACCCGAACCGTCTCTCTAACCCTAGCCCTCAACATAACCCTAACCCTAGGTCCCATCCAGACCTGAACCGTCTCTCTAAACCTAGCCCTCAACATAACCCTAACCCTAGGTCCCATCCAGACCCCAACCGTCTCTCTAACCCTAGCCATCAACATAACCCTAACCCGAAGTCCCATCCAGACCCGAACCGTCTCTCTAACCCTAACCCTCAACATAACCCTAACCCTAGGTCCCATCCAGACCCGAACCGTCTCTCTAACCCTAGCCCTCAACATAACCCAAACCCTAGGTCCCATCCAGACCCGAACCGTCTGTCTAAACCTAGCCCTCAACATAACCCTAACCCTAGGTCCCATCCAGACCCGAACCGGCTCTCTAACCCTAGCCCTCAACATAACCCTAACCCTAGGTCCCATCCAGACCCAAACCGTCTCTCTAAACCTAGCCCTCAACATAACCCTAACCCTAGGTCCCATCTGAACCGGAAACGTCTCTCTAACCCTAGCCCTCAACATAACCCTAACCCTAGGTCCCATCCAGACCCGAACCATCTCTCTAACCCTAGCCCTCAACATAACCCTAACCCTAGGTCCAATCCAGACCCGAACAGTCTCTCTAACCTAGCCCTCAACATAACCCTAACCCTAGGTCCCATCCAGACCCGAACCGTCTCTCTAACCCTAGCCCTCAACATAACCCTAACCCTAGGTCCCATCCAGACCCGAACCGTCTCTCTAACCCTAGCCCTCAACATAACCCTAACCCTAGGTCCCATGCAGACCCGAACCGTCTCTCTAACCCTAGCCCTCAACATAACCCTAACCCTAGGTCCCATCCAGACCCGAACCGTCTCTCTAACCCTAGCCCTCAACATAACCCTAACCCTAGGTCCCATCCAGACCCGAACCGTCTCTCTAACCCTAGTCCTCAACATAACCCTAACCCTAGGTCCCATCCAGACCCGAACCGTCTCTCTAACCCTAGCCCTCAACATAACCCTAACCCTAGGTCCCATCCAGACCCGAACCGTCTCTCTAACCCTAGCCCTCAACATAACCCTAACCCTAGGTCCCATCCAGACCCGAACCGTCTCTCTAACCCTAGCCCTCAACATAACCCTAACCCTAGGTCCCATCCAGACCCGAACCGTCTCTCTAACCCTAGCCCTCAACATAACCCTAACCCTAGGTCCCATCCAGACCCGAACCGTCTCTCTAACCCTAGCCCTCAACATAACCCTAACCCTGGGTCCCATCCAGACCCGAACCGTCTCTCTAACCCTAGCCCTCAACATAACCCTAACCCTAGGTCCCATCCAGACCCGAACCGTCTCTCTAACCCTAGCCTTCAACAGAACCCTAACCCTAGGTCCCATCCAGACCCGAACCGTCTCTCTAACCCTAGCCCTCAACATAACCCTAAGCCTAGGTCCCATCCAGACCCGAACGGTCTCTCTAACCCTAGCCCTCAACATAACCCTAACCCTAGGTCCCATCCAGACCCGAACCGTCTCTCTAACCCTAGCCCTCAACATAACCCTAACCCTAGGTCCCATCCAGACCCAAACCGTCTGTCTAACCCTAGCCCTCAACATAACCCTAACCCTACGTCCCATCCAGACCCGAACCGTCTCTCTAACCCTAGCCCTCAACATAACCCTAACCATAGGTCCCATCCAGACCCGAACCGTCTCTCTAACCCTAGCCCTCAATATAACCCTAACCCTGGGTCCCATCCAGACCCGAACCGTCTCTCTAACCCTAGCCCTCAACATAACCCTAACCATAGGTCCCATCCAGACCCGAACCGTCTCTCTAACCCTAGCCCTCAACATAACCCTAACCCTAGGTCCCATCCAGACCCGAACCGTCTCTCTAACCCTAGCCTTCAACAGAACCCTAACCCTAGGTCCCATCCAGACCCGAACCGTCTCTCTAACCCTAGCCCTCAACATAACCCTAAGCATAGGTCCCATCCAGACCCGAACGGTCTCTCTAACCCTAGCCCTCAACATAACCCTAACCCTAGGTCCCATCCAGACCCGAACCGTCTCTCTAACCCTAGCCCTCAACATAACCCTAACCCTAGGTCCCATCCAGACCCAAACCGTCTCTCTAACCCTAGTCCTCAACATAACCCTAACCCTACGTCCCATCCAGCCCCGAACCGTCTCTCTGACCCTAGCCCTCAACATAACCCTAACCCTAGGTCCGATCTGAACCGGAACCGTCTCTCTAACCCTAGCCCTCAACATAACCCTAACCCTAGGTCCCATCCAGACCCGAACCGTCTCTCTAACCTTAGCCCTCAACATTACCCTAACCCTAGGTCCCATCCAGACCCGAACCGGCTCTCTAACCCTAGCCCTCAACATAACCCTAACCCTAGGTCCCATCCAGACCCGAACCGTCTCTCTAACCCTAGCCCTCAACATAACCCTAACCCTAGGTCCCATCCAGACCCGAACCGTCTCTCTAACCCTAGCCCTCAACATAACCCTAACCCTAGGTCCCACCCAGACCCGAACCGTCTCTCTAACCCTAGCCCTCAACATAACCCTTACCCTAGAACCCATCTGAACCGGAACCGTCTCTCTAACCCTAGCCCTCAACATAACCCTAACCCTAGGTCCCATCCAGACCCGAACTGTCTCTCTAACCCTAGCCCTCAACGTAACTCTAACCCTAGGTCCCATCCAGACCCGAACCGTCTCTCTAACCCTAGCCCTCAACATAACCCTAACCCTAGGTCCCATCCAGACCCGAACCGTCTCTCTAACCCTAGCCCTCAACATACACCTAACCCTAGGTCCCATCCAGACCCGAACCCTCTCTCTAACTCTAGCTCTCAACATAACCCTAACCCTAGGTCCCATCCAGACCCGAACCGTCTCTCTAACCCTAGCCCTCAACATAACCCTAACCCTAGGTCCCATCCAGACCCGAACCATCTCTCTAAACCTAGCCCTCAACATAACCCTAACCCTAGGTCCCATCCAGACCCGAACCGTCTCGCTAACCCTAGCCCTCAACATAACCCTAACCCTAGGTCCCATCCAGACCCGAACCGTCTCTCTAACCCTAGCCCTCAACATAACCCTAACCCTAGGTCCCATTCAGACCAGAACCGTCTCTCTAACCCTAGCCCTCAACATAACCCTAACCCTAGGTCCCATCCAGACCCGAACCGTCTCTCTAACCCTAGCCCTCAACATAACCCTAACCCTAGGTCCCATACAGACCCGAACCGTCTCTCTAACCCTAGCCCTCAACATAACCCTAACCCTAGGTCCGATCTGAACCGGAACAGTCTCTCTAACCCTAGCCCTCAACATAACCCTAACCCTAGGTCCCATCCAGACCCGAACCGTCTCTCTAACCCTAGCCCTCAACATAACCCTAACCCTAGGTCCCATCCAGACCCGAACCGTCTCTCTAACCCTAGCCCTCAACATAACCCTAACCCTAGGTCCCATCCAGACCCGAACCATCTCTCTAACCCTAGCCCTGAACATAACCTTAACCCTATGTCCCATCCAGACCCGAACAGTCTCTCTAACCCTAGCCCTCAACATAACCCTAACCCTAGGTCCCATCCAGACCCGAACCGTCTCTCTAACCCTAGCCCTCAACATAACCCTAACCCTAGGTCCCATCCAGGCCCGAACCGTCTCTCTAACCCTAGCCCTCAACATAACCCTAACCCTAGGTCCCATCCAGACCCGAACGGTCTCTCTAGCCCTAGCCCTCAACATAACCCTAACCCTAGGTCCCATCCAAACCCGAACCGTCTCTCTAACCCTAGCCCTCAACATAACCCTAACCCTAGGTCCCATCCAGACCTGAACCGTCTCTCTAAACCTAGCCCTCAACATAACCCTAACCCTAGGTCCCATCCAGACCCGAACCGTCTCTCTAACCCTAGCCATCAACATAACTCTAACCCGAAGTCCCATCCAGACCCGAACCGTCTCTCTAACCCTAACCCTCAACATAACCCTAACCCTAGGTCCCATCCAGACCCGAACCGTCTCTCTAACCCTAGCCCTCAACATAACCCTAACCCTGGGTCCCATCCAGACCCGAACCGTCTCTCTAACCCTAGCCCTCAACATAACCCTAACCCTAGGTCCCATCCAGACCCGAACCGTCTCTCTAACCCTAGTCCTCAACATAACCCTAACCCTAGGTCCCATCCAGACCCGAACCGTCTCTCCAACCCTAGCCTTCAACAGAACCCTAACCCTAGGTCCCATCCAGACCCGAACCGTCTCTCTAACCCTAGCCCTCAACATAACCCTAAGCATAGGTCCCATCCAGACCCGAACGGTCTCTCTAACCCTAGCTCTCAACATAACCCTAACCCTAGGTCCCATCCAGACCCGAACCGTCTCTCTAACCCTAGCCCTCAACATAACCCTAACCCTAGGTCCCATCCAGACCCAAACCGTCTCTCTAATCCTAGCCCTCAACATAACCCTAACCCTACGTCCCATCCAGACCCGAACCGTCTCTCTGACCCTAGCCCTCAACATAACCCTAACCCTAGGTCCGATCTGAACCGGAACCGTCTCTCTAACCCTAGCCCTCAACATAACCCTAACCCTAGGTCCCATCCAGACCCGAACCGTCTCTCTAACCTTAGCCCTCAACATTACCCTAACCCTAGGTCCCATCCAGACCCGAACCGTCTCTCTAACCCTAGCCCTCAACATAACCCTAACCCTAGGTCCCACCCAGACCCGAACCGTCTCTCTAACCCTAGCCCTCAACATAACCCTAACCCTAGGTCCCACCCAGACCCGAACCGTCTCTCTAACCCTAGCCCTCAACATAACCCTTACCCTAGGTCCCATCCAGACCCGAACCGTCTCTCTAACCCTAGCCCTCAACATAACCCTAACCCTAGAACCCATCTGAACCGGAACCGTCTCTCTAACCCTAGCCCTCAACATAACCCTAACCCTAGGTCCCATCCAGACCCGAACTGTCTCTCTAACCCTAGCCCTCAACATAACCCTAACCCTAGGTCCCATCCAGACCCGAACCGTCTCTCTAACCCTAGCCCTCAACATAACCCTAACCCTAGGTCCCATCCAGACCCGAACCGTCTCTCTAACCCTAGCCCTCAACATAACCCTAACCCTAGGTCCCACCCAGACCCGAACCGTCTCTCTAACCCTAGCCCTCAACATAACCCTTACCCTAGGTCCCATCCAGACCCGAACCGTCTCTCTAACCCTAGCCCTCAACATAACCCTAACCCTAGAACCCATCTGAACCGGAACCGTCTCTCTAACCCTAGCCCTCAACATAACCCTAACCCTAGGTCCCATCCAGACCCGAACTGTCTCTCTAACCCTAGCCCTCAACGTAACTCTAACCCTAGGTCCCATCCAGACCCGAACCGTCTCTCTAACCCTAGCCCTCAACATAACCCTAACCCTAGGTCCCATCCAGACCCGAACCGTCTCTCTAACCCTAGCCCTCAACATACACCTAACCCTAGGTCCCATCCAGACCCGAACCCTCTCTCTAACTCTAGCTCTCAACATAACCCTAACCCTAGGTCCCATCCAGACCCGAACCGTCTCTCTAACCCTAGCCCTCAACATAACCCTAACCCTAGGTCCCATCCAGACCCGAACCATCTCTCTAAACCTAGCCCTCAACATAACCCTAACCCTAGGTCCCATCCAGACCCGAACCGTCTCTCTAACCCTAGCCCTCAACATAACCCTAACCCTAGGTCCCATCCAGACCCGAACCGTCTCTCTAACCCTAGCCCTCAACATAACCCTAACCCTAGGTCCCATTCAGACCAGAACCGTCTCTCTAACCCTAGCCCTCAACATAACCCTAACCCTAGGTCCCATCCAGACCCGAACCGTCTCTCTAACCCTAGCCCTCAACATAACCCTAACCCTAGGTCCCATACAGACCCGAACCGTCTCTCTAACCCTAGCCCTCAACATAACCCTAACCCTAGGTCCGATCTGAACCGGAACAGTCTCTCTAACCCTAGCCCTCAACATAACCCTAACCCTAGGTCCCATCCAGACCCGAACCGTCTCTCTAACCCTAGCCCTCAACATAACCCTAACCCTAGGTCCCATCCAGACCCGAACCGTCTCTCTAACCCTAGCCCTCAACATAACCCTAACCCTAGGTCCCATCCAGACCGGAACCATCTCTCTAACCCTAGCCCTGAACATAACCCTAACCCTATGTCCCATCCAGACCCGAACAGTCTCTCTAACCCTAGCCCTCAACATAACCCTAACCCTAGGTCCCATCCAGACCCGAACCGTCTCTCTAACCCTAGCCCTCAACATAACCCTAACCCTAGGTCCCATCCAGACCCGAACCGTCTCTCTAACCCTAGCCCTCAACATAACCCTAACCCTAGGTCCCATCCAGACCCGAACGGTCTCTCTAGCCCTAGCCCTCAACATAACCCTAACCCTAGGTCCCATCCAAACCCGAACCGTCTCTCTAACCCTAGCCCTCAACATAACCCTAACCCTAGGTCCCATCCAGACCTGAACCGTCTCTCTAAACCTAGCCCTCAACATAACCCTAACCCTAGGTCCCATCCAGACACGAACCGTCTCTCTAACCCTAGCCATCAACATAACCCTAACCCGAAGTCCCATCCAGACCCGAACCGTCTCTCTAACCCTAACCCTCAACATAACCCTAACCCTAGGTCCCATCCAGACCCGAACCGTCTCTCTAACCCTAGCCCTCAACATAACCCAAACCCTAGGTCCCATCCAGACCCGAACCGTCTCTCTAAACCTAGCCCTCAACATAACCCTAACCCTAGGTCCCATCCAGACCCGAACCGTCTCTCTAACCCTAGCCCTCAACATAACCCTAACCCTAGGTCCCATCCAGACCCAAACCGTCTCTCTAAACCTAGCCCTCAACATAACCCTAACCCTAGGTCCCATCTGAACCGGAAACGTCTCTCTAACCCTAGCCCTCAACATAACCCTAACCCTAGGTCCCATCCAGACCCGAACCATCTCTCTAACCCTAGCCCTCAACATAACCCTAACCCTAGGTCCAATCCAGACCCGAACAGTCTCTCTAACCTAGCCCTCAACATAACCCTAACCCTAGGTCCCATCCAGACCCGAACCGTCTCTCTAACCCTAGCCCTCAACATAACCCTGACCCTAGGTCCCATCCAGACCCGAACCGTCTCTCTAACCCTAGCCCTCAACATAACCCTAACCCTAGGTCCCATGCAGACCCGAACCGTCTCTCTAACCCTAGCCCTCAACATAACCCTAACCCTAGGTCCCATCCAGACCCGAACCGTCTCTCTAACCCTAGCCCTCAACATAACCCTAACCCTAGGTCCCATCCAGACCCGAACCGTCTCTCTAACCCTAGTCCTCAACATAACCCTAACCCTAGGTCCCATCCAGACCTGAACCGTCTCTCTAACCCTAGCCCTCAACATAACCCTAACCCTAGGTCCCATCCAGACCCGAACCGTCTCTCTAACCCTAGCCCTCAACATAACCCTAACCCTAGGTCCCATCCAGACCCGAACCGTCTCTCTAACCCTAGCCCTCAACATAACCCTAACCCTAGGTCCCATCCAGACCCGAACCGTCTCTCTAACCCTAGCCCTCAACATAACCCTAACCCTAGGTCCCATCCAGACCCGAACCGTCTCTCTAACCCTAGCCCTCAACATAACCCTAACCCTGGGTCCCATCCAGACCCGAACCTTCTCTCTAACCCTAGCCCTCAACATAACCCTAACCCTAGGTCCCATCCAGACCCGAACCGTCTCTCTAACCCTAGCCTTCAACAGAACCCTAACCCTAGGTCCCATCCAGACCCGAACCGTCTCTCTAACCCTAGCCCTCAACATAACCCTAAGCCTAGGTCCCATCCAGACCCGAACGGTCTCTCTAACCCTAGCCCTCAACATAACCCTAACCCTAGGTCCCATCCAGACCCGAACCGTCTCTCTAACCCTAGCCCTCAACATAACCCTAACCCTAGGTCCCATCCAGACCCAAACCGTCTGTCTAACCCTAGCCCTCAACATAACCCTAACCCTACGTCCCATCCAGACCCGAACCGTCTCTCTGACCCTAGCCCTCAACATAACCCTAACCCTAGGTCCGATCTGAACCGGAACCGTCTCTCTAACCCTAGCCCTCAACATAACCCTTACCCTAGGTCCCATCCAGACCCGAACCGTCTCTCTAACCTTAGCCCTCAACATTACCCTAACCCTAGGTCCCATCCAGACCCGAACCGGCTCTCTAACCCTAGCCCTCAACATAACCCTAACCCTAGGTCCCATCCAGACCCGAACCGTCTCTCTAACCCTAGCCCTCAACATAACCCTAACCCTAGGTCCCATCCAGACCCGAACCGTCTCTCTAACCCTAGCCCTCAACATAACCCTAACCCTAGGTCCCATCCAGACCCGAACCGTCTCTCTAACCCTAGCCCTCAACATAACCCTAACCCTAGGTCCCATCCAGACCCGAACCGTCTCTCTAACCCTAGCCCTCAACATAACCCTAACCCTAGGTCCCACCCAGACCCGAACCGTCTCTCTAACCCTAGCCCTCAACATAACCCTTACCCTAGGTCCCATCCAGACCCGAACCGTCTCTCTAACCCTAGCCCTCAACATAACCCTAACCCTAGGTCCCATCCAGACCCGAACCGTCTCTCTAACCCTAGCCCTCAACATAACCCTAACCCTAGGTCCCATCCAGAGCCGAACCGTCTCTCTAACCATAGCCCTCAACATAACCCTAACCCTAGGTCCCATCCAGACCCGAACCGTCTCTCTAACCCTAGCCCTCAACATAACCCTAACCCTAGGTCCCATCTGAACCGGAACCGTCTCTCTAACCCTAGCCCTCAACATTACCCTAACCCTAGGTCCCATCCAGACCCGAACCGTCTCTCTAACCCTAGCCCTCAACATAACCCTAACCCTAGGTCCCATCCAGACCCCAACCGTCTTTCTAACCCTAGCCCTCAACATAACCCTAACCCTAGGTCCCATCCAGACCCGAACCGTCTCTCTAACCATAGCCCTCAACATAACCCTAAACCTAGGTCCGATCTGAACCGGAACCGTCTCTCTAACCCTAGCCCTCAACATAACCCTAACCCTAGGTCCCATCCAGACCCGAACCGTCTCTCTAACCCTAGCCCTCAACATAACCCTAACCCTAGGTCCCATCCAGACCCGAACCGTCTCTCTAACCCTAGCCCTCAACATAACCCTAACCCTAGGTCCCATCCAGACCCGAACCGTCTCTCTAACCCTAGCCCTCAACATAACCCTAACCCTAGGTCCCATCCAGACCCGAACCGTCTCTCTAACCCTAGCCCTCAACATAACCCTAACCCTAGGTCCCATTCTGACCCGAACCGTCTCTCTAACCCTAGCCCTCAACATAACCCTAACCCTAGGTCCCATCCAGACCCGAACCGTCTCTCTAACCCTAGCCCTCAACATAACCCTAACCCTAGGTCCCATCCAGACCCGAACCGTCTCTCTAACCATAGCCCTCAACATAACCCTAACCCTAGGTCCGATCTGAACCGGAACGGTATCTCTAACCCTAGCCCTCAACATAACCCTAACCCTAGGTCCCATCCAGACCCGAACCGTCTCTCTAACCCTAGCCCTCAACATAACCCTAACCCTAGGTCCCATCCAGACCCGAACCGTCTCTCTGACCCTAGCCCTCAACATAACCCTAACCCTAGGTCCGATCTGAACCGGAACCGTCTCTCTAACCCTAGCCCTAAACATAACCCTAACCCTAGGTCCCATCCAGACCCGAACCGTCTCTCTAACCCTAGCCCTCAACATAACCCTAACCCTAGGTCCCATCCAGACCCGAACCGTCTCTCTAACCCTAGCCCTCAACATAACCCTAACCCTAGGTCCCATCCAGACCCGAACCGTCTCTCTAACCCTAGCCCTCAACATAACCCTAACCCTAGGTCCCATCTGAACCGGAACCGTCTCTCTAACCCTAGCCCTCAACATTACCCTAACCCTAGGTCCCATCCAGACCCGAACCGTCTCTCTAACCCTAGCCCTCAACATAACCCTAACCCTAGGTCCCATCCAGACCCGAACCGTCTCTCTAACCCTAGCCCTCAACATAACCCTAACCCTAGGTCCCATCCAGACCCGAACCGTCTCTCTGACCCTAGCCCTCAACATAACCCTAACCCTCGGTCCGATCTGAACCGGAACCGTCTCTCTAACCCTAGCCCTAAACATAACCCTAACCCTAGGTCCCATCCAGACCCGAACCGTCTCTCTAACCCTAGCCCTCAACATAACCCTAACCCTAGGTCCCATCCAGACCCGAACCGTCTCTCTAACCCTAGCCCTCAACATAACCCTAACCCTAGGTCCCATCCAGACCCGAACCGTCTCTCTAACCCTAGCCCTCAACATAACCCTAACCCTAGGTCCCATCTGAACCGGAACCGTCTCTCTAACCCTAGCCCTCAACATTACCCTAACCCTAGGTCCCATCCAGACCCGAACCGTCTCTCTAACCCTAGCCCTCAACATAACCCTAACCCTAGGTCCCATCCAGACCCCAACCGTCTCTCTAACCCTAGCCCTCAACATAACCCTAACCCTAGGTCCCATCCAGACCCGAACCGTCTCTCTAACCATAGCCCTCAACATAACCCTAACCCTAGGTCCGATCTGAACCGGAACCGTCTCTCTAACCCTAGCCCTCAACATAACCCTAACCCTAGGTCCCATCCAGACCCGAACCGTCTCTCTAACCCTAGCCCTCAACATAACCCTAACCCTAGGTCCCATCCAGACCCGAACCGTCTCTCTAACCCTAGCCCTCAACATAACCCTAACCCTAGGTCCCATCCAGACCCGAACCGTCTCTCTAACCCTAGCCCTCAACATAACCCTAACCCTAGGTCCCATCCAGACCCGAACCGTCTCTCTAACCCTAGCCCTCAACATAACCCTAACCCTAGGTCCCATCCAGACCCGAACCGTCTCTCTAACCCTAGCCCTCAACATAACCCTAACCCTAGGTCCCATCCAGACCCGAACCGTCTCTCTAACCCTAGCCCTCAACATAACCCTAACCCTAGGTCCCATCCAGACCCGAACCGTCTCTCTAACCCTAGCCCTCAACATTACCCTAACTCTAGGTCCCATCTAGACCCGAACCGGCTCTCTAACCCTAGCCCTCAACATAACCCTAACCCTAGGTCCCATTCAGACCCGAACCGTCTCTCTAACCCTAGCCCTCAACATAACCCTAACCCTAGGTCCCATCCAGACCCGAACCGTCTCTCTAACCCTAGCCCTCAACATAACCCTAACCCTAGGTCCCATCCAGACCCGAACCGTCTCTCTAACCCTAGCCCTCAACATAACCCTAACCCTAGGTCCCATCCAGACCCGAACCGTCTCTCTAACCCTAGCCCTCAACATAACCCTAACCCTAGGTCCCATCCAGACCCGAACCGTCTCTCTAACCCTAGCCCTCAACATAACCCTAACCCTAGGTCCCATCCAGACCCGAAAAGTCTCTCTAACCCTAGCCCTCAACATAACCCTAACCCTAGGTCCCATCCAGACCCGAACCGTCTCTCTAACCCTAGCCCTCAGCATAACCCTAACCCTAGCTCCCATCCAGACCCGAACCGTCTCTCTAACCCTAGCCCTCAACATAACCCTAACCCTAGGTCCCATCCAGATCCGAACCGTCTCTCTAACGCTAGCCCTCAACATAACCCTAACCCTAGGTCCCATCCAGACCCGAACCGTCTCTCTAACCCTAGCCCTCAACATAACCCTAACCCTAGGTCCCATCCAGACCCGAACCGTCTCTCTAACCATAGCCCTAAACATAACCCTAACCCTAGGTCCCATACAGACCCGAACCGTCTCTCTAACCCTAGCCCTCAACATAACCCTAACCCTAGGTCCCATCCAGACCCGAACCGTCTCTCTAACCCTAGCCCTCAACATAACCCTAACCCTAGGTCCCATCTGAACCGGAACCGTCTCTCTAACCCTAGCCCTCAACATTACCCTAACCCTAGGTCCCATCCAGACCCGAACCGTCTCTCTAACCCTAGGCCTCAACATAACCCTAACCCTAGGTCCCATCCAGACCCGAACCGTCTCTCTAACCCTAGCCCTCAACATAACCCTAACCCTAGGTCCCATCCAGACCCGAACCGTCTCTCTAACCATAGCCCTCAACATAACCCTAAGCCTAGGTCCGATCTGAACCGGAACCGTCTCTCGAACCCTAGCCCTCAACATAACCCTAACTCTAGGTCCCATCCAGACCCGAACCGTCTCTTTAACCCTAGCCCACAACATAACCCTAACCCTAGGTCCCATCCAGACCCGAACCGTCTCTCTAGCCCTAGCCTTCAACATAACCCTAACCCTAGGTCCCATCCAGACCCGAACCGTCTCTATAACCCTAGCCCTCAACATAACCCTAACCCTAGGTCCCATCCAGACCCGAAAAGTCTCTCTAACCCTAGCCCTCAACATAACCCTAACCCTAGGTCCCATCCAGACCCGAACCGTCTCTCTAACCCTAGCCCTCAACATAACCCTAACCCTAGGTCCCATCCAGACCCGAACCGTCTCTCTAACCCTAGCCCTCAACATAACCCTAACCCTAGGTCCCATCCAGACCCGAAACGTCTCTCTAACCCTAGCCCTCAACATAACCCTAATCCTAGGTCCGATCTGAACCGGAACCGTCTCTCTAACCCTAGCCCTCAACATAACCCTAACCCTAGGTCCCATCCAGACCCGAACCGTCTCTGTAACCCTAGCCCTCAACATAACCCTAACCCTAGGTCCCATCCAGACCCGAACCGGCTCTCTAACCCTAGCCCTCAACATAACCCTAACCCTAGGTCCCATCCAGACCCGAACCGTCTCTGTAACCCTAGCCCTCAACATAACCCTAACCCTAGGTCCCATCCAGACCCGAACCGGCTCTCTAACCCTAGCCCTCAACATAACCCTAACCCTAGGTCCCATCCAGACCCGAACCGTCTCTCTAACCATAGCCCTCAACATAACTCTAACCCTAGGTCCGACCTGAACCGGAACAGTCTCTCTAACCCTAGCCCTCAACATAACCCTAACCCTAGGTCCCATCCAGGCCCGAACCGTCTCTTTAACCCTAGCCCTCAACATAACCCTAACCCTAGGTCCCATCCAGACCCGAACCGTCTCTCTAACCCTAGCCCTCAACATAACCCTAACCCTAGGTTCCATCCAGACCCGAACCGTCTCTCTAACCCTAGCCCTCAACATAACCCTAACCCTAGGTCCCATCCAGACCCGAACCGTCTCTCTAACCCTAGCCCTCAACATAACCCTAACCCTAGGTCCCATCCAGACCCGAACCGTCTCTCTAACCCTAGCCCTCAACATAACCCTAACCCTAGGTCCCATCCAGACCCGAACCGTCTCTCTAACCCTAGCCCTCAACATAACCCTAACCCTAGGTCCCATCCAGACCCGAACCGTCTCTCTAACCCTAGCCCTCAACAAAACCCTAACCCTAGGTCCCATCCAGACCCGAACCGTCTCTCTAAACCTAGCCCTCAACATAACCCTAACCCTAGGTCCCATCCAGACCCGAACCGTCTCTCTAACCCTAGCCCTCAACATAACCCTAACCCTAGGTCCCATCCAGACCCGAACCGTCTCTCTAACCCTAGCCCTCAACATAACCCTAACCCTAGGTCCCATCCAGACCCGAACCGTCTCTCTAACCCTAGCCCTCAACATAACCCTAACCCTAGGTCCCATCCAGACCCGAACCGTCTCTCTAACCCTAGCCCTCAACATAACCCTAACCCTAGGTCCCATCCAGACCCGAACCGTCTCTCTAACCCTAGCCCTCAACATAACCCTAACCCTAGGTCCCATCCAGACCCGAACCGTCTCTCTAACCCTAGCCCTCAACATAACCCTAACCCTAGGTCCCATCCAGACCCGAACCGTCTCTCTAACCCTAGCCCTCAACATAACCCTAATCCTAGGTCCGATCTGAACCGGAACCGTCTCTCTAACCCTAGCCCTAAACATAACCCTAACCCTAGGTCCCATCCAGACCCGAACCGTCTCTCTAACCCTAGCCCTCAACATAACCCTAACCCTAGGTCCCATCCAGACCCGAACCGTCTCTCTAACCCTAGCCCTCAACATAACCCTAACCCTAGGTCCCATCCAGACCCGAACCGTCTCTCTAACCCTAGCCCTCAACATAACCCTAACCCTAGGTCCCATCCAGACCCGAACCGTCTCTCTAACCCTAGCCCTCAACATAACCCTAACCCTAAGTCCCATCCAGACCCGAACCGTCTCTCTGACCCTAGCCCTCAACATAACCCTAACCCTAGGTCCGATCTGAACCGGAACCGTCTCTCTAACCCTAGCCCTCAACATAACCCTAACCCTAGGTCCCATCCAGACCCGAACCGTCTCTGTAACCCTAGCCCTCAACATAACCCTAACCCTAGGTCCCATCCAGACCCGAACCGTCTCTCTAACCCTAGCCCTCAACATAACCCTAACCCTAGGTCCCATCCAGACCCGAACCGTCTCTCTAACCCTAGCCCTCAACATAACCCTAATCCTAGGTCCGATCTGAACCGGAACCGTCTCTCTAACCCTAGCCCTAAACATAACCCTAACCCTAGGTCCCATCCAGACCCGAACCGTCTCTCTAACCCTAGCCCTCAACATAACCCTAACCCTAGGTCCCATCCAGACCCGAACCGTCTCTCTAACCCTAGCCCTCAACATAACCCTAACCCTAGGTCCCATCCAGACCCGAACCGTCTCTCTAACCCTAGCCCTCAACATAACCCTAACCCTAGGTCCCATCCAGACCCGAACCGTCTCTCTAACCCTAGCCCTCAACATAACCCTAACCCTAGGTCCCATCCAGACCCGAACCGTCTCTCTAACCCTAGCCCTCAACATAACGCTAACCCTAGGTCCCATCCAGGCCCGAACCGTCTCTCTAACCCTAGCCCTCAACATAACCCTAACCCTAGGTCCCATCCAGACCCGAACCGTCTCTCTAACCCTAGCCCTCAACATAACCCTAACCCTAGGTCCCATCCAGACCCGAACCGTCTCTCTAACCCTAGCCTTCAACAGAACCCTAACCCTAGGTCCCATCCAGACCCGAACCGTCTCTCTAACCCTAGCCCTCAACATAACCCTAAGCCTAGGTCCCATCCAGACCCGAACCGTCTCTCTAACACTAGCCCTCAACATAACCCTAACCCTAGGTCCCATCCAGACCCGAACCGTCTCTCTAACCCTAGCCCTCAACATAACCCTAACCCTAGGTCCCATCCAGACCCGAACCGTCTCTCTAACCCTAGCCCTCAACATAACCCTAACCCTAAGTCCCATCCAGACCCGAACCGTCTCTCTGACCCTAGCCCTCAACATAACCCTAACCCTAGGTCCGATCTGAACCGGAACCGTCTCTCTAACCCTAGCTCTCAACATAACCCTAACCCTAGGTCCCATCCAGACCCGATCCGTCTCTGTAACCCTAGCCCTCAACATAACCCTAACCCTAGGTCCCATCCAGACCCGAACCGTCTCTCTATCCCTAGCCCTCAACATAACCCTAACCCTAGGTCCCATCCAGACCCGAACCGTCTCTCTAACCCTAGCCCTCAACATAACCCTAACCCTAGGTCCCATCTGAACCGGAACCGTCTCTCTAACCCTAGCCCTCAACATTACCCTAACCCTAGGTCCCATCCTGACCCGAACCGTCTCTCTAACCCTAGCCCTCAACATAACCCTAACCCTAGGTCCCATCCAGACCCGAACCGTCTCTCTAACCCTAGCCCTCAACATAACCCTAACCCTAGGTCCCATCCAGACCCGAACCGTCTCTCTAACCATAGCCCTCAACATAACCCTAACCCTAGGTCCGATCTGAACCGGAACCGTCTCTCTAACCCTAGCCCTCAACATAACCCTAACCCTAGGTCCCATCCAGACCCGAACCGTCTCTGTAACCCTAGCCCTCAACATAACCCTAACCCTAGGTCCCATCCAGACCCGAACCGTCTCTCTAGCCCTAGCCTTCAACATAACCCTAACCCTAGGTCCCATCCAGACCCGAACCGTCTCTATAACCCTAGCCCTCAACATAACCCTAACCCTAGGTCCCATCCAGACCCGAAAAGTCTCTCTAACCCTAGCCCTCAACATAACCCTAACCCTAGGTCCCATCCAGACCCGAACCGTCTCTCTAACCCTAGCCCTCAACATAACCCTAACCCTAGGTCCCATCCAGACCCGAACCGTCTCTCTAACCCTAGCCCTCAACATAACCCTAACCCTAGGTCCCATCCAGACCCGAAACGTCTCTCTAACCCTAGCCCTCAACATAACCCTAATCCTAGGTCCGATCTGAACCGGAACCGTCTCTCTAACCCTAGCCCTCAACATAACCCTAACCCTAGGTCCCATCCAGACCCGAACCGTCTCTGTAACCCTAGCCCTCAACATAACCCTAACCCTAGGTCCCATCCAGACCCGAACCGGCTCTCTAACCCTAGCCCTCAACATAACCCTAACCCTAGGTCCCATCCAGACCCGAACCGTCTCTGTAACCCTACCCTCAACATAACCCTAACCCTAGGTCCCATCCAGACCCGAACCGGCTCTCTAACCCTAGCCCTCAACATAACCCTAACCCTAGGTCCCATCCAGACCCGAACCGTCTCTCTAACCATAGCCCTCAACATAACTCTAACCCTAGGTCCGACCTGAACCGGAACAGTCTCTCTAACCCTAGCCCTCAACATAACCCTAACCCTAGGTCCCATCCAGGCCCGAACCGTCTCTTTAACCCTA
Source organism: Miniopterus natalensis (assembly GCF_054644295.1). Classification (NCBI taxonomy): domain Eukaryota; kingdom Metazoa; phylum Chordata; class Mammalia; order Chiroptera; family Miniopteridae; genus Miniopterus; species Miniopterus natalensis. The sequence goes on from NC_142092.1 coordinate 74,905,674, forward strand.
GCCCTCAACATAACCCTAACCCTAGGTCCCATCCAGACCCGAACCGTCTCTCTAACCCTAGCCCTCAACATAACCCTAACCCTAGGTCCCATCCAGACCCGAACCGTCTCTCTAACCCTAGCCCTCAACATAACCCTAACCCTAGGTCCCATCCAGACCCGAACCGTCTCTCTAACCCTAGCCCTCAACATAACCCTAACCCTAGGTCCCATCCAGACCCGAACCGTCTCTCTAACCCTAGCCCTCAACATAACCCTAACCCTAGGTCCCATCCAGACCCGAACCGTCTCTCTAACCCTAGCCCTCAACATAACCCTAACCCTAGGTCCCATCCAGACCCGAACCGTCTCTCTAACCCTAGCCCTCAACATAACCCTAACCCTAGGTCCCATCCAGACCCGAACCGTCTCTCTAAACCTAGCCCTCAACATAACCCTAACCCTAGGTCCCATCCAGACCCGAACCGTCTCTCTAACCCTAGCCCTCAACATAACCCTAACCCTAGGTCCCATCCAGACCCGAACCGTCTCTCTAACCCTAGCCCTCAACATAACCCTAACCCTAGGTCCCATCCAGACCCGAACCGTCTCTCTAACCCTAGCCCTCAACATAACCCTAACCCTAGGTCCCATCCAGACCCGAACCGTCTCTCTAACCCTAGCCCTCAACATAACCCTAACCCTAGGTCCCATCCAGACCCGAACCGTCTCTCTAACCCTAGCCCTCAACATAACCCTAACCCTAGGTCCCATCCAGACCCGAACCGTCTCTCTAACCCTAGCCCTCAACATAACCCTAACCCTAGGTCCCATCCAGACCCGAACCGTCTCTCTAACCCTAGCCCTCAACATAACCCTAACCCTAGGTCCCATCCAGACCGGAACCGTCTCTCTAACCCTAGCCCTCAACATAACCCTAACCCTAGGTCCCATCCAGACCCGAACCGTCTCTCTAACCCTAGCCCTCAACATAACCCTAACCCTAGGTCCCATCCAGACCCGAACCGTCTCTCTAACCCTAGCCCTCAACATAACCCTAACCCTAGGTCCCATCCAGACCCGAACCGTCTCTCTAACCCTAGCCCTCAACATAACCCTAACCCTAGGTCCCATCCAGACCCGAACCGTCTCTCTAACCCTAGCCCTCAACATAACCCTAACCCTAGGTCCCATCCAGACCCGAACCGTCTCTCTAACCCTAGCCCTCAACATAACCCTAACCCTAGGTCCCATCCAGGCCCGAACCGTCTCTCTAACCCTAGCCCTCAACATAACCCTAACCCTAGGTCCCATCCAGACCCGAACCGTCTCTCTAACCCTAGCCCTCAACATAACCCTAACCCTAGGTCCCATCCAGACCCGAAACGTCTCTCTAACCCTAGCCCTCAACATAACTCTAACCCTAGGTCCGACCTGAACCGGAACAGTCTCTCTAACCCTAGCCCTCAACATAACCCTAACCCTAGGTCCCATCCAGGCCCGAACCGTCTCTTTAACCCTAGCCCTCAACATAACCCTAACCCTAGGTCCCATCCAGACCCGAACCGTCTCTCTAACCCTAGCCCTCAACATAACCCTAACCCTAGGTCCCATCCAGACCCGAACCGTCTCTCTAACCCTAGCCCTCAACATAACCCTAACCCTAGGTCCCATCCAGACCCGAACCGTCTCTCTAACCCTAGCCCTCAACATAACCCTAACCCTAGGTCCCATCCAGACCCGAACCGTCTCTCTAACCCTAGCCCTCAACATAACCCTAACCCTAGGTCCCATCCAGACCCGAACCGTCTCTCTAACCCTAGCCCTCAACATAACCCTAACCCTAGGTCCCATCCAGACCCGAACCGTCTCTCTAAACCTAGCCCTCAACATAACCCTAACCCTAGGTCCCATCCAGACCCGAACCGTCTCTCTAACCCTAGCCCTCAACACAACCCTAACCCTAGGTCCCATCCAGACCCGAACCGTCTCTCTAACCCTAGCCCTCAACATAACCCTAACCCTAGGTCCCATCCAGACCCGAACCGTCTCTCTAACCCTAGCCCTCAACATAACCCTAACCCTAGGTCCCATCCAGACCCGAACCGTCTCTCTAACCCTAGCCCTCAACATAACCCTAACCCTAGGTCCCATCCAGACCCGAACCGTCTCTCTAACCCTAGCCCTCAACATAACCCTAACCCTAGGTCCCATCCAGACCCGAACCGTCTCTCTAACCCTAGCCCTCAACATAACCCTAACCCTAGGTCCCATCCAGACCCGAACCGTCTCTCTAACCCTAGCCCTCAACATAACCCTAACCCTAGGTCCCATCCAGGCCCGAAACGTCTCTCTAACCCTAGCCCTCAACATAACCCTAACCCTAGGTCCCATCCAGACCCGAACCGTCTCTCTAACCCTAGCCCTCAACATAACCCTAACCCTAGGTCCCATCCAGACCCGAACCGTCTCTCTAACCCTAGCCCTCAACATAACCCTAACCCTAGGTCCCATCCAGACCCGAACCGTCTCTCTAACCCTAGCCCGCAACATAACCCTAACCCTAGGTCCCATCCAGGCCCGAACCGTCTCTCTAACCCTAGCCCTCAACATAACCCTAACCCTAGGTCCCATCCAGACCCAAACCGTCTCTCTAAACCTAGCCCTCAACATAACCCTAACCCTAGGTCCCATCTGAACCGGAAACGTCTCTCTAACCCTAGCCCTCAACATAACCCTAACCCTAGGTCCCATCCAGACCCGAACCATCTCTCTAACCCTAGCCCTCAACATAACCCTAACCCTAGGTCCAATCCAGACCCGAACAGTCTCTCTAACCTAGCCCTCAACATAACCCTAACCCTAGGTCCCATCCAGACCCGAACCGTCTCTCTAACCCTAGCCCTCAACATAACCCTAACCCTAGGTCCCATCCAGACCCGAACCGTCTCTCTAACCCTAGCCCTCAACATAACCCTAACCCTAGGTCCCATGCAGACCCGAACCGTCTCTCTAACCCTAGCCCTCAACATAACCCTAACCCTAGGTCCCATCCAGACCCGAACCGTCTCTCTAACCCTAGCCCTCAACATAACCCTAACCCTAGGTCCCATCCAGACCCGAACCGTCTCTCTAACCCTAGTCCTCAACATAACCCTAACCCTAGGTCCCATCCAGACCCGAACCGTCTCTCTAACCCTAGCCCTCAACATAACCCTAACCCTAGGTCCCATCCAGACCCGAACCGTCTCTCTAACCCTAGCCCTCAACATAACCCTAACCCTAGGTCCCATCCAGACCCGAACCGTCTCTCTAACCATAGCCCTCAACATAACCCTAACCCTAGGTCCCATCCAGACCCGAACCGTCTCTCTAACCCTAGCCCTCAACATAACCCTAACCCTAGGTCCCATCCAGACCCGAACCGTCTCTCTAACCCTAGCCCTCAACATAACCCTAACCCTGGGTCCCATCCAGACCCGAACCGTCTCTCTAACCCTAGCCCTCAACATAACCCTAACCCTAGGTCCCATCCAGACCCGAACCGTCTCTCTAACCCTAGCCTTCAACAGAACCCTAACCCTAGGTCCCATCCAGACCCGAACCGTCTCTCTAACCCTAGCCCTCAACATAACCCTAAGCCTAGGTCCCATCCAGACCCGAACGGTCTCTCTAACCCTAGCCCTCAACATAACCCTAACCCTAGGTCCCATCCAGACCCGAACCGTCTCTCTAACCCTAGCCCTCAACATAACCCTAACCCTAGGTCCCATCCAGACCCAAACCGTCTGTCTAACCCTAGCCCTCAACATAACCCTAACCCTACGTCCCATCCAGACCCGAACCGTCTCTCTAACCCTAGCCCTCAACATAACCCTAACCATAGGTCCCATCCAGACCCGAACCGTCTCTCTAACCCTAGCCCTCAATATAACCCTAACCCTGGGTCCCATCCAGACCCGAACCGTCTCTCTAACCCTAGCCCTCAACATAACCCTAACCATAGGTCCCATCCAGACCCGAACCGTCTCTCTAACCCTAGCCCTCAACATAACCCTAACCCTAGGTCCCATCCAGACCCGAACCGTCTCTCTAACCCTAGCCTTCAACAGAACCCTAACCCTAGGTCCCATCCAGACCCGAACCGTCTCTCTAACCCTAGCCCTCAACATAACCCTAAGCATAGGTCCCATCCAGACCCGAACGGTCTCTCTAACCCTAGCCCTCAACATAACCCTAACCCTAGGTCCCATCCAGACCCGAACCGTCTCTCTAACCCTAGCCCTCAACATAACCCTAACCCTAGGTCCCATCCAGACCCAAACCGTCTCTCTAACCCTAGCCCTCAACATAACCCTAACCCTACGTCCCATCCAGACCCGAACCGTCTCTCTGACCCTAGCCCTCAACATAACCCTAACCCTAGGTCCGATCTGAACCGGAACCGTCTCTCTAACCCTAGCCCTCAACATAACCCTAACCCTAGGTCCCATCCAGACCCGAACCGTCTCTCTAACCTTAGCCCTCAACATTACCCTAACCCTAGGTCCCATCCAGACCCGAACCGGCTCTCTAACCCTAGCCCTCAACATAACCCTAACCCTAGGTCCCATCCAGACCCGAACCGTCTCTCTAACCCTAGCCCTCAACATAACCCTAACCCTAGGTCCCATCCAGACCCGAACCGTCTCTCTAACCCTAGCCCTCAACATAACCCTAACCCTAGGTCCCACCCAGACCCGAACCGTCTCTCTAACCCTAGCCCTCAACATAACCCTTACCCTAGGTCCCATCCAGACCCGAACCGTCTCTCTAACCCTAGCCCTCAACATAACCCTAACCCTAGAACCCATCTGAACCGGAACCGTCTCTCTAACCCTAGCCCTCAACATAACCCTAACCCTAGGTCCCATCCAGACCCGAACCGTCTCTCTAACCCTAGCCCTCAACGTAACTCTAACCCTAGGTCCCATCCAGACCCGAACCGTCTCTCTAACCCTAGCCCTCAACATAACCCTAACCCTAGGTCCCATCCAGACCCGAACCGTCTCTCTAACCCTAGCCCTCAACATACACCTAACCCTAGGTCCCATCCAGACCCGAACCCTCTCTCTAACTCTAGCTCTCAACATAACCCTAACCCTAGGTCCCATCCAGACCCGAACCGTCTCTCTAACCCTAGCCCTCAACATAACCCTAACCCTAGGTCCCATCCAGACCCGAACCATCTCTCTAAACCTAGCCCTCAACATAACCCTAACCCTAGGTCCCATCCAGACCCGAACCGTCTCTCTAACCCTAGGCCTCAACATAACCCTAACCCTAGGTCCCATCCAGACCCGAACCGTCTCTCTAACCCTAGCCCTCAACATAACCCTAACCCTAGGTCCCATTCAGACCAGAACCGTCTCTCTAACCCTAGCCCTCAACATAACCCTAACCCTAGGTCCCATCCAGACCCGAACCGTCTCTCTAACCCTAGCCCTCAACATAACCCTAACCCTAGGTCCCATACAGACCCGAACCGTCTCTCTAACCCTAGCCCTCAACATAACCCTAACCCTAGGTCCGATCTGAACCGGAACAGTCTCTCTAACCCTAGCCCTCAACATAACCCTAACCCTAGGTCCCATCCAGACCCGAACCGTCTCTCTAACCCTAGCCCTCAACATAACCCTAACCCTAGGTCCCATCCAGACCCGAACCGTCTCTCTAACCCTAGCCCTCAACATAACCCTAACCCTAGGTCCCATCCAGACCCGAACCATCTCTCTAACCCTAGCCCTGAACATAACCTTAACCCTATGTCCCATCCAGACCCGAACAGTCTCTCTAACCCTAGCCCTCAACATAACCCTAACCCTAGGTCCCATCCAGACCCGAACCGTCTCTCTAACCCTAGCCCTCAACATAACCCTAACCCTAGGTCCCATCCAGACCCGAACCGTCTCTCTAACCCTAGCCCTCAACATAACCCTAACCCTAGGTCCCATCCAGACCCGAACGGTCTCTCTAGCCCTAGCCCTCAACATAACCCTAACCCTAGGTCCCATCCAAACCCGAACCGTCTCTCTAACCCTAGCCCTCAACATAACCCTAACCCTAGGTCCCATCCAGACCTGAACCGTCTCTCTAAACCTAGCCCTCAACATAACCCTAACCCTAGGTCCCATCCAGACCCGAACCGTCTCTCTAACCCTAGCCATCAACATAACCCTAACCCGAAGTCCCATCCAGACCCGAACCGTCTCTCTAACCCTAACCCTCAACATAACCCTAACCCTAGGTCCCATCCAGACCCGAACCGTCTCTCTAACCCTAGCCCTCAACATAACCCTAACCCTGGGTCCCATCCAGACCCGAACCGTCTCTCTAACCCTAGCCCTCAACATAACCCTAACCCTAGGTCCCATCCAGACCCGAACCGTCTCTCTAACCCTAGTCCTCAACATAACCCTAACCCTAGGTCCCATCGAGACCCGAACCGTCTCTCTAACCCTAGCCTTCAACAGAACCCTAACCCTAGGTCCCATCCAGACCCGAACCGTCTCTCTAACCCTAGCCCTCAACATAACCCTAAGCATAGGTCCCATCCAGACCCGAACGGTCTCTCTAACCCTAGCCCTCAACATAACCCTAACCCTAGGTCCCATCCAGACCCGAACCGTCTCTCTAACCCTAGCCCTCAACATAACCCTAACCCTAGGTCCCATAAGGACCCAAACCGTCTCTCTAACCCTAGCCCTCAACATAACCCTAACCCTACGTCCCATCCAGACCCGAACCGTCTCTCTGACCCTAGCCCTCAACATAACCCTAACCCTAGGTCCGATCTGAACCGGAACCGTCTCTCTAACCCTAGCCCTCAACATAACCCTAACCCTAGGTCCCATCCAGACCCGAACCGTCTCTCTAACCTTAGCCCTCAACATTACCCTAACCCTAGGTCCCATCCAGACCCGAACCGGCTCTCTAACCCTAGCCCTCAACATAACCCTAACCCTAGGTCCCATCCAGACCCGAACCGTCTCTCTAACCCTAGCCCTCAACATAACCCTAACCCTAGGTCCCATCCAGACCCGAACCGTCTCTCTAACCCTAGCCCTCAACATAACCCTAACCCTAGGTCCCACCCAGACCCGAACCGTCTCTCTAACCCTAGCCCTCAACATAACCCTTACCCTAGGTCCCATCCAGACCCGAACCGTCTCTCTAACCCTAGCCCTCAACATAACCCTAACCCTAGAACCCATCTGAACCGGAACCGTCTCTCTAACCCTAGCCCTCAACATAACCCTAACCCTAGGTCCCATCCAGACCCGAACTGTCTCTCTAACCCTAGCCCTCAACGTAACTCTAACCCTAGGTCCCATCCAGACCCGAACCGTCTCTCTAACCCTAGCCCTCAACATAACCCTAACCCTAGGTCCCATCCAGACCCGAACCGTCTCTCTAACCCTAGCCCTCAACATACACCTAACCCTAGGTCCCATCCAGACCCGAACCCTCTCTCTAACTCTAGCTCTCAACATAACCCTAACCCTAGGTCCCATCCAGACCCGAACCGTCTCTCTAACCCTAGCCCTCAACATAACCCTAACCCTAGGTCCCATCCAGACCCGAACCATCTCTCTAAACCTAGCCCTCAACATAACCCTAACCCTAGGTCCCATCCAGACCCGAACCGTCTCTCGAACCCTAGCCCTCAACATAACCCTAACCCTAGGTCCCATCCAGACCCGAACCGTCTCTCTAACCCTAGCCCTCAACATAACCCTAACCCTAGGTCCCATTCAGACCAGAACCGTCTCTCTAACCCTAGCCCTCAACATAACCCTAACCCTAGGTCCCATCCAGACCCGAACCGTCTCTCTAACCCTAGCCCTCAACATAACCCTAACCCTAGGTCCCATACAGACCCGAACCGTCTCTCTAACCCTAGCCCTCAACATAACCCTAACCCTAGGTCCGATCTGAACCGGAACAGTCTCTCTAACCCTAGCCCTCAACATAACCCTAACCCTAGGTCCCATCCAGACCCGAACCGTCTCTCTAACCCTAGCCCTCAACATAACCCTAACCCTAGGTCCCATCCAGACCCGAACCGTCTCTCTAACCCTAGCCCTCAACATAACCCTAACCCTAGGTCCCATCCAGACCCGAACCATCTCTCTAACCCTAGCCCTGAACATAACCCTAACCCTATGTCCCATCCAGACCCGAACAGTCTCTCTAACCCTAGCCCTCAACATAACCCTAACCCTAGGTCCCATCCAGACCCGAACCGTCTCTCTAACCCTAGCCCTCAACATAACCCTAACCCTAGGTCCCATCCAGACCCGAACCGTCTCTCTAACCCTAGCCCTCAACATAACCCTAACCCTAGGTCCCATCCAGACCCGAACGGTCTCTCTAGCCCTAGCCCTCAACATAACCCTAACCCTAGGTCCCATCCAAACCCGAACCGTCTCTCTAACCCTAGCCCTCAACATAACCCTAACCCTAGGTCCCATCCAGACCTGAACCGTCTCTCTAAACCTAGCCCTCAACATAACCCTAACCCTAGGTCCCATCCAGACACGAACCGTCTCTCTAACCCTAGCCATCAACATAACCCTAACCCGAAGTCCCATCCAGACCCAAACCGTCTCTCTAACCCTAACCCTCAACATAACCCTAACCCTAGGTCCCATCCAGACCCGAACCGTCTCTCTAACCCTAGCCCTCAACATAACCCAAACCCTAGGTCCCATCCAGACCCGAACCGTCTCTCTAAACCTAGCCCTCAACATAACCCTAACCCTAGGTCCCATCCAGACCCGAACCGTCTCTCTAACCCTAGCCCTCAACATAACCCTAACCCTAGGTCCCATCCAGACCCAAACCGTCTCTCTAAACCTAGCCCTCAACATAACCCTAACCCTAGGTCCCATCTGAACCGGAAACGTCTCTCTAACCCTAGCCCTCAACATAACCCTAACCCTAGGTCCCATCCAGACCCGAACCATCTCTCTAACCCTAGCCCTCAACATAACCCTAACCCTAGGTCCAATCCAGACCCGAACAGTCTCTCTAACCTAGCCCTCAACATAACCCTAACCCTAGGTCCCATCCAGACCCGAACCGTCTCTCTAACCCTAGCCCTCAACATAACCCTAACCCTAGGTCCCATCCAGACCCGAACCGTCTCTCTAACCCTAGCCCTCAACATAACCCTAACCCTAGGTCCCATGCAGACCCGAACCGTCTCTCTAACCCTAGCCCTCAACATAACCCTAACCCTAGGTCCCATCCAGACCCGAACCGTCTCTCTAACCCTAGCCCTCAACATAACCCTAACCCTAGGTCCCATCCAGACCCGAACCGTCTCTCTAACCCTAGTCCTCAACATAACCCTAACCCTAGGTCCCATCCAGACCCGAACCGTCTCTCTAACCCTAGCCCTCAACATAACCCTAACCCTAGGTCCCATCCAGACCCGAACCGTCTCTCTAACCCTAGCCCTCAACATAACCCTAACCCTAGGTCCCATCCAGACCCGAACCGTCTCTCTAACCCTAGCCCTCAACATAACCCTAACCCTAGGTCCCATCCAGACCCGAACCGTCTCTCTAACCCTAGCCCTCAACATAACCCTAACCCTAGGTCCCATCCAGACCCGAACCGTCTCTCTAACCCTAACCCTCAACATAACCCTAACCCTGGGTCCCATCCAGACCCGAACCGTCTCTCTAACCCTAGCCCTCAACATAACCCTAACCCTAGGTCCCATCCAGACCCGAACCGTCTCTCTAACCCTAGCCTTCAACAGAACCCTAACCCTAGGTCCCATCCAGACCCGAACCGTCTCTCTAACCCTAGCCCTCAACATAACCCTAAGCCTAGGTCCCATCCAGACCCGAACGGTCTCTCTAACCCTAGCCCTCAACATAACCCTAACCCTAGGTCCCATCCAGACCCGAACCGTCTCTCTAACCCTAGCCCTCAACATAACCCTAACCCTAGGTCCCATCCAGACCCAAACCGTCTGTCTAACCCTAGCCCTCAACATAACCCTAACCCTACGTCCCATCCAGACCCGAACCGTCTCTCTGACCCTAGCCCTCAACATAACCCTAACCCTAGGTCCGATCTGAACCGGAACCGTCTCTCTAACCCTAGCCCTCAACATAACCCTAACCCTAGGTCCCATCCAGACCCGAACCGTCTCTCTAACCTTAGCCCTCAACATTACCCTAACCCTAGGTCCCATCCAGACCCGAACCGGCTCTCTAACCCTAGCCCTCAACATAACCCTAACCCTAGGTCCCATCCAGACCCGAACCGTCTCTCTAACCCTAGCCCTCAACATAACCCTAACCCTAGGTCCCATCCAGACCCGAACCGTCTCTCTAACCCTAGCCCTCAACATAACCCTAACCCTAGGTCCCATCCAGACCCGAACCGTCTCTCTAACCCTAGCCCTCAACATAACCCTAACCCTAGGTCCCATCCAGACCCGAACCGTCTCTCTAACCCTAGCCCTCAACATAACCCTAACCCTAGGTCCCACCCAGACCCGAACCGTCTCTCTAACCCTAGCCCTCAACATAACCCTTACCCTAGGTCCCATCCAGACCCGAACCGTCTCTCTAACCCTAGCCCTCAACATAACCCTAACCCTAGGTCCCATCCAGACCCGAACCGTCTCTCTAACCCTAGCCCTCAACATAACCCTAATCCTAGGTCCCATCCAGAGCCGAACCGTCTCTCTAACCATAGCCCTCAACATAACCCTAACCCTAGGTCCCATCCAGACCCGAACCGTCTCTCTAACCCTAGCCCTCAACATAACCCTAACCCTAGGTCCCATCTGAACCGGAACCGTCTCTCTAACCCTAGCCCTCAACATTACCCTAACCCTAGGTCCCATCCAGACCCGAACCGTCTCTCTAACCCTAGCCCTCAACATAACCCTAACCCTAGGTCCCATCCAGACCCCAACCGTCTCTCTAACCCTAGCCCTCAACATAACCCTAACCCTAGGTCCCATCCAGACCCGAACCGTCTCTCTAACCATAGCCCTCAACATAACCCTAAACCTAGGTCCGATCTGAACCGGAACCGTCTCTCTAACCCTAGCCCTCAACATAACCCTAACCCTAGGTCCCATCCAGACCCGAACCGTCTCTCTAACCCTAGCCCTCAACATAACCCTAACCCTAGGTCCCATCCAGACCCGAACCGTCTCTCTAACCCTAGCCCTCAACATAACCCTAACCCTAGGTCCCATCCAGACCCGAACCGTCTCTCTAACCCTAGCCCTCAACATAACCCTAACCCTAGGTCCCATCCAGACCCGAACCGTCTCTCTAACCCTAGCCCTCAACATAACCCTAACCCTAGGTCCCATCCAGACCCGAACCGTCTCTCTAACCCTAGCCCTCAACATAACCCTAACCCTAGGTCCCATCCAGACCCGAACCGTCTCTCTAACCCTAGCCCTCAACATAACCCTAACCCTAGGTCCCATCCAGACCCGAACCGTCTCTCTAACCCTAGCCCTCAACATAACCCTAACCCTAGGTCCCATCCAGACCCGAACCGTCTCTCTAACCCTAGCCCTCAACATAACCCTAATCCTAGGTCCGATCTGAACCGGAACCGTCTCTCTAACCCTAGCCCTAAACATAACCCTAACCCTAGGTCCCATCCAGACCCGAACCGTCTCTCTAACCCTAGCCCTCAACATAACCCTAACCCTAGGTCCCATCCAGACCCGAACCGTCTCTCTAACCCTAGCCCTCAACATAACCCTAACCCTAGGTCCCATCCAGACCCGAACCGTCTCTCTAACCCTAGCCCTCAACATAACCCTAACCCTAGGTCCCATCCAGACCCGAACCGTCTCTCTAACCCTAGCCCTCAACATAACCCTAACCCTAAGTCCCATCCAGACCCGAACCGTCTCTCTGACCCTAGCCCTCAACATAACCCTAACCCTAGGTCCGATCTGAACCGGAACCGTCTCTCTAACCCTAGCCCTCAACATAACCCTAACCCTAGGTCCCATCCAGACCCGAACCGTCTCTGTAACACTAGCCCTCAACATAACCCTAACCCTAGGTCCCATCCAGACCCGAACCGTCTCTCTAACCCTAGCCCTCAACATAACCCTAACCCTAGGTCCCATCCAGACCCGAACCGTCTCTCTAACCCTAGCCCTCAACATAACCCTAATCCTAGGTCCGATCTGAACCGGAACCGTCTCTCTAACCCTAGCCCTAAACATAACCCTAACCCTAGGTCCCATCCAGACCCGAACCGTCTCTCTAACCCTAGCCCTCAACATAACCCTAACCCTAGGTCCCATCCAGACCCGAACCGTCTCTCTAACCCTAGCCCTCAACATAACCCTAACCCTAGGTCCCATCCAGACCCGAACCGTCTCTCTAACCCTAGCCCTCAACATAACCCTAACCCTAGGTCCCATCCAGACCCGAACCGTCTCTCTAACCCTAGCCCTCAACATAACCCTAACCCTAGGTCCCATCCAGACCCGAACCGTCTCTCTAACCCTAGCCCTCAACATAACGCTAACCCTAGGTCCCATCCAGGCCCGAACCGTCTCTCTAACCCTAGCCCTCAACATAACCCTAACCCTAGGTCCCATCCAGACCCGAACCGTCTCTCTAACCCTAGCCCTCAACATAACCCTAACCCTAGGTCCCATCCAGACCCGAACCGTCTCTCTAACCCTAGCCTTCAACAGAACCCTAACCCTAGGTCCCATCCAGACCCGAACCGTCTCTCTAACCCTAGCCCTCAACATAACCCTAAGCCTAGGTCCCATCCAGACCCGAACCGTCTCTCTAACACTAGCCCTCAACATAACCCTAACCCTAGGTCCCATCCAGACCCGAACCGTCTCTCTAACCCTAGCCCTCAACATAACCCTAACCCTAGGTCCCATCCAGACCCGAACCGTCTCTCTAACCCTAGCCCTCAACATAACCCTAACCCTAAGTCCCATCCAGACCCGAACCGTCTCTCTGACCCTAGCCCTCAACATAACCCTAACCCTAGGTCCGATCTGAACCGGAACCGTCTCTCTAACCCTAGCCCTCAACATAACCCTAACCCTAGGTCCCATCCAGACCCGAACCGTCTCTGTAACCCTAGCCCTCAACATAACCCTAACCCTAGGTCCCATCCAGACCCGAACCGTCTCTCTATCCCTAGCCCTCAACATAACCCTAACCCTAGGTCCCATCCAGACCCGAACCGTCTCTCTAACCCTAGCCCTCAACATAACCCTAACCCTAGGTCCCATCTGAACCGGAACCGTCTCTCGAACCCTAGCCCTCAACATTACCCTAACCCTAGGTCCCATCCAGACCCGAACCGTCTCTCTAACCCTAGCCCTCAACATAACCCTAACCCTAGGTCCCATCCAGACCCGAACCGTCTCTCTAACCCTAGCCCTCAACATAACCCTAACCCTAGGTCCCATCCAGACCCGAACCGTCTCTCTAACCATAGCCCTCAACATAACCCTAACCCTAGGTCCGATCTGAACCGGAACCGTCTCTCTAACCCTAGCCCTCAACATAACCCTAACCCTAGGTCCCATCCAGACCCGAACCGTCTCTGTAACCCTAGCCCTCAACATAACCCTAACCCTAGGTCCCATCCAGACCCGAACCGTCTCTCTAGCCCTAGCCTTCAACATAACCCTAACCCTAGGTCCCATCCAGACCCGAACCGTCTCTATAACCCTAGCCCTCAAAATAACCCTAACCCTAGGTCCCATCCAGACCCGAAAAGTCTCTCTAACCCTAGCCCTCAACATAACCCTAACCCTAGGTCCCATCCAGACCCGAACCGTCTCTCTAACCCTAGCCCTCAACATAACCCTAACCCTAGGTCCCATCCAGACCCGAACCGTCTCTCTAACCCTAGCCCTCAACATAACCCTAACCCTAGGTCCCATCCAGACCCGAAACGTCTCTCTAACCCTAGCCCTCAACATAACCCTAACCCTAGGTCCCATCCAGACCCGAACCGTCTCTGTAACCCTAGCCCTCAACATAACCCTAACCCTAGGTCCCATCCAGACCCGAACCGGCTCTCTAACCCTAGCCCTCAACATAACCCTAACCCTAGGTCCCATCCAGACCCGAACCGTCTCTGTAACCCTACCCTCAACATAACCCTAACCCTAGGTCCCATCCAGACCCGAACCGGCTCTCTAACCCTAGCCCTCAACATAACCCTAACCCTAGGTCCCATCCAGACCCGAACCGTCTCTCTAACCATAGCCCTCAACATAACTCTAACCCTAGGTCCGACCTGAACCGGAACAGTCTCTCTAACCCTAGCCCTCAACATAACCCTAACCCTAGGTCCCATCCAGGCCCGAACCGTCTCTTTAACCCTAGCCCTCAACATAATCCTAACCCTAGGTCCCATCCAGACCCGAACCGTCTCTCTAACCCTAGCCCTCAACATAACCCTAACCCTAGGTCCCATCCAGACCCGAACCGTCTCTCTAACCCTAGCCCTCAACATAACCCTAACCCTAGGTCCCATCCAGACCCGAACCGTCTCTCTAACCCTAGCCCTCAACATAACCCTAACCCTAGGTCCCATCCAGACCCGAACCGTCTCTCTAACCCTAGCCCTCAACATAACCCTAACCCTAGGTCCCATCCAGACCCGAACCGTCTCTCTAACCCTAGCCCTCAACATAACCCTAACCCTAGGTCCCATCCAGACCCGAACCGTCTCTCTAACCCTAGCCCTCAACATAACCCTAACCCTAGGTCCCATCCAGACCCGAACCGTCTCTCTAAACCTAGCCCTCAACATAACCCTAACCCTAGGTCCCATCCAGACCCGAACCGTCTCTCTAACCCTAGCCCTCAACATAACCCTAACCCTAGGTCCCATCCAGACCCGAACCGTCTCTCTAACCCTAGCCCTCAACATAACCCTAACCCTAGGTCCCATCCAGACCCGAACCGTCTCTCTAACCCTAGCCCTCAACATAACCCTAACCCTAGGTCCCATCCAGACCCGAACCGTCTCTCTAACCCTAGCCCTCAACATAACCCTAACCCTAGGTCCCATCCAGACCCGAACCGTCTCTCTAACCCTAGCCCTCAACATAACCCTAACCCTAGGTCCCATCCAGACCCGAACCGTCTCTCTAACCCTAGCCCTCAACATAACCCTAACCCTAGGTCCCATCCAGACCCGAACCGTCTCTCTAACCCTAGCCCTCAACATAACCCTAACCCTAGGCCCCATCCAGACCGGAACCGTCTCTCTAACCCTAGCCCTCAACATAACCCTAACCCTAGGTCCCATCCAGACCCGAACCGTCTCTCTAACCCTAGCCCTCAACATAACCCTAACCCTAGGTCCCATCCAGACCCGAACCGTCTCTCTAACCCTAGCCCTCAACATAACCCTAACCCTAGGTCCCATCCAGACCCGAACCGTCTCTCTAACCCTAGCCCTCAACATAACCCTAACCCTAGGTCCCATCCAGACCCGAACCGTCTCTCTAACCCTAGCCCTCAACATAACCCTAACCCTAGGTCCCATCCAGACCCGAACCGTCTCTCTAACCCTAGCCCTCAACATAACCCTAACCCTAGGTCCCATCCAGGCCCGAACCGTCTCTCTAACCCTAGCCCTCAACATAACCCTAACCCTAGGTCCCATCCAGACCCGAACCGTCTCTCTAACCCTAGCCCTCAACATAACCCTAACCCTAGGTCCCATCCAGACCCGAAACGTCTCTCTAACCCTAGCCCTCAACATAACTCTAACCCTAGGTCCGACCTGAACCGGAACAGTCTCTCTAACCCTAGCCCTCAACATAACCCTAACCCTAGGTCCCATCCAGGCCCGAACCGTCTCTTTAACCCTAGCCCTCAACATAACCCTAACCCTAGGTCCCATCCAGACCCGAACCGTCTCTCTAACCCTAGCCCTCAACATAACCCTAACCCTAGGTCCCATCCAGACCCGAACCGTCTCTCTACCCTAGCCCTCAACATAACCCTAACCCTAGGTCCCATCCAGACCCGAACCGTCTCTCTAACCCTAGCCCTCAACATAACCCTAACCCTAGGTCCCATCCAGACCCGAACCGTCTCTCTAACCCTAGCCCTCAACATAACCCTAACCCTAGGTCCCATCCAGACCCGAACCGTCTCTCTAACCCTAGCCCTCAACATAACCCTAACCCTAGGTCCCATCCAGACCCGAACCGTCTCTCTAACCCTAGCCCTCAACATAACCCTAACCCTAGGTCCCATCCAGACCCGAACCGTCTCTCTAAACCTAGCCCTCAACATAACCCTAACCCTAGGTCCCACCCAGACCCGAACCGTCTCTCTAACCCTAGCCCTCAACATAACCCTAACCCTAGGTCCCATCCAGACCCGAACCGTCTCTCTAACCCTAGCCCTCAACATAACCCTAACCCTAGGTCCCATCCAGACCCGAACCGTCTCTCTAACCCTAGCCCTCAACATAACCCTAACCCTAGGTCCCATCCAGACCCGAACCGTCTCTCTAACCCTAGCCCTCAACATAACCCTAACCCTAGGTCCCATCCAGACCCGAACCGTCTCTCTAACCCTAGCCCTCAACATAACCCTAACCCTAGGTCCCATCCAGACCCGAACCGTCTCTCTAACCCTAGCCCTCAACATAACCCTAACCCTAGGTCCCATCCAGACCCGAACCGTCTCTCTAACCCTAGCCCTCAACATAACATTAACCCTAGGTCCCATCCAGGCCCGAACCGTCTCTCTAACCCTAGCCCTCAACATAACCCTAACCCTAGGTCCCATCCAGACCCGAACCGTCTCTCTAACTCTAGCCCTCAACATAACCCTAACCCTAGGTCCCATCCAGACCCGAACCGTCTCTCTAACCCTAGCCCTCAACATAACCCTAACCCTAGGTCCCATCCAGACCCGAACCGTCTCTCTAACCCTAGCCCGCAACATAACCCTAACCCTAGGTCCCATCCAGGCCCGAACCGTCTCTCTAACCCTAGCCTTCAACAGAACCCTAACCGTAGGTCCCATCCAGACCCGAACCGTCTCTCTAACCCTAGCCCTCAACATAACCCTAAGCCTAGGTCCCATCCAGACCCGAACCGTCTCTCTAACACTAGCCCTCAACATAACCCTAACCCTAGGTCCCATCCAGACCCGAACCGTCTCTCTAACCCTAGCCCTCAACATAACCCTAACCCTAGGTCCCATCCAGACCCGAACCGTCTCTCTAACCCTAGCCCTCAACATAACCCTAACCCTAAGTCCCATCCAGACCCGAACCGTCTCTCTGACCCTAGCCCTCAACATAACCCTAACCCTAGGTCCGATCTGAACCGGAACCGTCTCTCTAACCCTAGCCCTCAACATAACCCTAACCCTAGGTCCCATCCAGACCCGAACCGTCTCTGTAACCCTAGCCCTCAACATAACCCTAACCCTAGGTCCCATCCAGACCCGAACCGTCTCTCTAACCCTAGCCCTCAACATAACCCTAACCCTAGGTCCCATCCAGACCCGAACCGTCTCTCTAACCCTAGCCCTCAACATAACCCTAATCCTAGGTCCGATCTGAACCGGAACCGTCTCTCTAACCCTAGCCCTCAACATAACCCTAACCCTAGGTCCCATCCAGACCCGAACCGTCTCTCTAACCCTAGCCTTCAACAGAACCCTAACCCTAGGTCCCATCCAGACCCGAACCGTCTCTCTAACCCTAGCCCTCAACATAACCCTAAGCCTAGGTCCCATCCAGACCCGAACCGTCTCTCTAACCCTAGCCCTCATCATAACCCTAACCCTAGGTCCCATCCAGACCCGAACCGTCCCTCTAACCCTAGCCCTCAACATAACCCTAACCCTAGGTCCCATCCAGACCCGAACCCTCTCTCTAACCCTAGCCCTCAACCTAACCCTAACCCTACGTCCCATCCAGACCCGAACCGTCTCTCTGACCCTAGCCCTCAACATAACCCTAACCCTAGGTCCGATCTGAACCGGAACCGTCTCTCTAACCCTAGCCCTCAACATAACCCTAACCTTAGGTCCCATCCAGACCCGAACCGTCTCTGTAACCCTAGCCCTCAACATAACCCTAACCCTAGGTCCCATCCAGACCCGAACCGGCTCTCTAACCCTAGCCCTCAACATAACCCTAACCCTAGGTCCCATCCAGACCCGAACCGGCTCTCTAACCATAGCCCTCAACATAACCCTAACCCTAGGTCCGATCTGAACCGGAACAGTCTCTCTAACCCTAGCCCTCAACATAACCCTAACCCTAGGTCCCATCCAGACCCGAACCGTCTCTCTAACCCTAGCCCTCAACATAACCCTAACCCTAGGTCCCATCCAGACCCGAACCGTCTCTCTAACCCTAGCCCTCAACATAACCCTAACCCTAGGTCCCATCCAGACCCGAACCATCTCTCTAACCCTAGCCCTCAACATAACCCTAACCCTAGGTCCCATCCAGACCCGAACCGTCTCTCTAACCCTAGCCCTCAACATAACCCTAACCCTAGGTCCCATCCAGACCCGAACCGTCTCTCTAACCCTAGCCCTCAACATAACCTTAACCCTAGGTCCCATCCAGACCCGAACCGTCTCTCTAACCCTAGCCCTCAACATAACCCTAACCCTAGGTCCCATCCAGACCCGAACCGTCTCTCTAACCCTAGCCCTCAACATAACCCTAACCCTAGGTCCCATCCAGACCCGAACCGTCTCTCTAACCCTAGCCCTCAACATAACCCTAACCCTAGGTCCCATCCAGACCCGAACCGTCTCTCTAACCCTAGCCCTCAACATAACCCTAATCCTAGGTCCCATCCAGACCCGAACCGTCTCTCTAACCCTAGCCCTCAACATAACCCTAACCCTAGGTCCCATCCAGACCCGAACCGTCTCTCTAACCCTAGCCCTCAACATAACCCTAACCCTAGGTCCCATCCAGACCCGAACCGTCTCTCTAACCCTAGCCCTCAACATAACCCTAACCCTAGGTCCCATCCAGACCCGAACCGTCTCTCTAACCCTAGCCCTCAACATAACCCTAACCCTAGGTCCCATCCAGACCCGAACCGTCTCTCTAACCCTAGCCCTCAACATAACCCTAACCCTAGGTCCCATCCAGACCCGAACCGTCTCTCTAACCCTAGCCCTCAACATAACCCTAACCCTAGGTCCCATCCAGACCCGAACCGTCTCTCTAACCCTAGCCCTCAACATAACCCTAACCCTAGGTCCCATCTGAACCAGAAACGTCTCTCTAACCCTAGCCCTCAACATTACCCTAACCCTAGGTCCCATCCAGACCCGAAGCGTCTCTCTAACCCTAGCCCTCAACATAACCCTAACCCTAGGTCCCATCCACACCCGAACCGTCTCTCTAACCCTAGCCCTCAACATAACCCTAACCCTAGGTCCCATCCAGACCCGAACCGTCTCTCTAACCATAGCCCTCAACATAACCCTAACCCTAGGTCCGATCTGAACCGGAACCGTCTCTCTAACCCTAGCCCTCAACATAACCCTAACCCTAGGTCCCATCCAGACCCGAACCGTCTCCTAACCCTAGCCCTCAACATAACCCTAACCCTACGTCCCATCCAGACCCGAACCGTCTCTCTAACCCTAGCCCTCATCATAACCCTAACCCTAGGTCCCATCCAGACCCGAACCGTCTCTCTAACCATAGCCCTCAACATAACCCTAACCCTAGGTCCCATCCAGACCCGAACCGTCTCTCTAACCCTAGCCCTCAACATAACCCTAACCCTAGGTCCCATCTGAACCGGAACCGTCTCTCTAACCCTAGCCCTCAACATTACCCTAACCCTAGGTCCCATCCAGACCCGAACCGTCTCTCTAACCCTAGCCCTCAACATAACCCTAACCCTAGGTCCCATCCAGACCCGAACCGTCTCTCTAACCCTAGCCCTCAACATAACCCTAACCCTAGGTCCCATCCAGACCCGAACCGTCTCTCTAACCCTAGCCCTCAACATAACCCTAACCCTAGGTCCCATCTGAACCGGAACCGTCTCTCTAACCCTAGCCCTCAACATTACCCTAACCCTAGGTCCCATCCAGACCCGAACCGTCTCTCTAACCCTAGCCCTCAACATAACCCTAACCCTAGGTCCCATCCAGACCCGAACCGTCTCTCTAACCCTAGCCCTCAACATAACCCTAACCCTAGGTCCCATCCAGACCCGAACCGTCTCTCTAACCATAGCCCGCAACATAACCCTAACCCTAGGTCCGATCTGAACCGGAACCGTCTCTCTAACCCTAGCCCTCAACATAAACCTAACCCTAGGTCCCATCCAGACCCGAACCGTCTCTCTAACCCTAGCCCTCAACATAACCCTAACCCTAGGTCCCATCCAGACCCGAACCGTCTCTCTAACCCTAGCCCTCAACATAACCCTAACCCTAGGTCCCATCCAGACCCGAACCGTCTCTCTAACCATAGCCCTCAACATAACCCTAACCCTAGGTCCGATCTGAACCGGAACAGTCTCTCTAACCCTAGCCCTCAACATAACCCTAACCCTAGGTCCCGTCCAGACCCGAACCGTCTCTCTAACCCTAGCCCTCAACATAACCCTAACCCTAGGTCCCATCCAGACCCGAACCGTCTCTCTAACCCTAGCCCTCAACATAACCCTAACCCTAGGTCCCATCCAGACCCGAACCGTCTCTCTAACCCTAGCCCTCAACATAACCCTAACCCTAGGTCCCATCCAGACCCGAACCGTCTCTCTAACCCTCGCCCTCAACATAACCCTAACCCTAGGTCCCATCCAGACCCGAACCGTCTCTCTAACCCTAGCCCTCAACATAACCCTAACCCTAGGTCCCATCCAGACCCGAACCGTCTCTCTAACCCTAGCCCTCAACATAACCCTAACCCTAGGTCCCATCCAGACCCGAACCGTCTCTCTAACCCTAGCCCTCAACATAACCCTAACCCTAGGTCCCATCCAGACCCGAACCGTCTCTCTAACCCTAGCCCTCAACATAACCCTAACCCTAGGTCCCATCCAGACCCGAACCGTCTCTCTAACCCTAGCCCTCAACATAACCCTAACCCTAGGTCCCATCCAGACCCGAACCGTCTCTCTAACCCTAGCCCTCAACATAACCTTAACCCTAGGTCCCATCCAGACCCGAACCGTCTCTCTAACCCTAGCCCTCAACATAACCCTAACCCTAGGTCCCATCCAGACCCGAACCGTCTCTCTAACCCTAGCCCTCAACATAACCCTAACCCTAGGTCCCATCCAGACCCGAACCGTCTCTCTAACCCTAGCCCTCAACATAACCCTAACCCTAGGTCCCATCCAGACCCGAACCGTCTCTCTAACCCTAGCCCTCAACATAACCCTAATCCTAGGTCCCATCCAGACCCGAACCGTCTCTCTAACCCTAGCCCTCAACATAACCCTAACCCTAGGTCCCATCCAGACCCGAACCGTCTCTCTAACCCTAGCCCTCAACATAACCCTAACCCTAGGTCCCATCCAGACCCGAACCGTCTCTCTAACCCTAGCCCTCAACATAACCCTAACCCTAGGTCCCATCCAGACCCGAACCGTCTCTCTAACCCTAGCCCTCAACATAACCCTAACCCTAGGTCCCATCCAGACCCGAACCGTCTCTCTAACCCTAGCCCTCAACATAACCCTAACCCTAGGTCCCATCCAGACCCGAACCGTCTCTCTAACCCTAGCCCTCAACATAACCCTAACCCTAGGTCCCATCCAGACCCGAACCGTCTCTCTAACCCTAGCCCTCAACATAACCCTAACCCTAGGTCCCATCTGAACCAGAAACGTCTCTCTAACCCTAGCCCTCAACATTACCCTAACCCTAGGTCCCATCCAGACCCGAAGCGTCTCTCTAACCCTAGCCCTCAACATAACCCTAACCCTAGGTCCCATCCACACCCGAACCGTCTCTCTAACCCTAGCCCTCAACATAACCCTAACCCTAGGTCCCATCCAGACCCGAACCGTCTCTCTAACCATAGCCCTCAACATAACCCTAACCCTAGGTCCGATCTGAACCGGAACCGTCTCTCTAACCCTAGCCCTCAACATAACCCTAACCCTAGGTCCCATCCAGACCCGAACCGTCTCCTAACCCTAGCCCTCAACATAACCCTAACCCTACGTCCCATCCAGACCCGAACCGTCTCTCTAACCCTAGCCCTCATCATAACCCTAACCCTAGGTCCCATCCAGACCCGAACCGTCTCTCTAACCATAGCCCTCAACATAACCCTAACCCTAGGTCCCATCCAGACCCGAACCGTCTCTCTAACCCTAGCCCTCAACATAACCCTAACCCTAGGTCCCATCTGAACCGGAACCGTCTCTCTAACCCTAGCCCTCAACATTACCCTAACCCTAGGTCCCATCCAGACCCGAACCGTCTCTCTAACCCTAGCCCTCAACATAACCCTAACCCTAGGTCCCATCCAGACCCGAACCGTCTCTCTAACCCTAGCCCTCAACATAACCCTAACCCTAGGTCCCATCCAGACCCGAACCGTCTCTCTAACCCTAGCCCTCAACATAACCCTAACCCTAGGTCCCATCTGAACCGGAACCGTCTCTCTAACCCTAGCCCTCAACATTACCCTAACCCTAGGTCCCATCCAGACCCGAACCGTCTCTCTAACCCTAGCCCTCAACATAACCCTAACCCTAGGTCCCATCCAGACCCGAACCGTCTCTCTAACCCTAGCCCTCAACATAACCCTAACCCTAGGTCCCATCCAGACCCGAACCGTCTCTCTAACCATAGCCCGCAACATAACCCTAACCCTAGGTCCGATCTGAACCGGAACCGTCTCTCTAACCCTAGCCCTCAACATAAACCTAACCCTAGGTCCCATCCAGACCCGAACCGTCTCTCTAACCCTAGCCCTCAACATAACCCTAACCCTAGGTCCCATCCAGACCCGAACCGTCTCTCTAACCCTAGCCCTCAACATAACCCTAACCCTAGGTCCCATCCAGACCCGAACCGTCTCTCTAACCATAGCCCTCAACATAACCCTAACCCTAGGTCCGATCTGAACCGGAACAGTCTCTCTAACCCTAGCCCTCAACATAACCCTAACCCTAGGTCCCGTCCAGACCCGAACCGTCTCTCTAACCCTAGCCCTCAACATAACCCTAACCCTAGGTCCCATCCAGACCCGAACCGTCTCTCTAACCCTAGCCCTCAACATAACCCTAACCCTAGGTCCCATCCAGACCCGAACCGTCTCTCTAACCCTAGCCCTCAACATAACCCTAACCCTAGGTCCCATCCAGACCCGAACCGTCTCTCTAACCCTCGCCCTCAACATAACCCTAACCCTAGGTCCCATCCAGACCCGAACCGTCTCTCTAACCCTAGCCCTCAACATAACCCTAACCCTAGGTCCCATCCAGACCCGAACCGTCTCTCTAACCCTAGCCCTCAACATAACCCTAACCCTAGGTCCCATCCAGACCCGAACCGTCTCTCTAACCCTAGCCCTCAACATAACCCTAACCCTAGGTCCCATCCAGACCCGAACCGTCTCTCTAACCCTAGCCCTCAACATAACCCTAACCCTAGGTCCCATCCAGACCCGAACCGTCTCTCTAACCCTAGCCCTCAACATAACCCTAACCCTAGGTCCCATCCAGACCCGAACCGTCTCTCTAACCCTAGCCCTCAACATAACCCTAATCCTAGGTCCGATCTGAACCGGAACCGTATCTCTAACCCTAGCCCTAAACATAACCCTAACCCTAGGTCCCATCCAGACCCGAACCGTCTCTCTAACCCTAGCCCTCAACATAACCCTAACCCTAGGTCCCATCCAGACCCGAACCGTCTCTCTAACCCTAGCCCTCAACATAACCCTAACCCTAGGTCCCATCCAGACCCGAACCGTCTCTCTAACCCTAGCCCTCAACATAACCCTAACCCTAGGTCCCATCCAGGCCCGAACCGTCTCTCTAACCCTAGCCCTCAACATAACCCTAACCCTAGGTCCCATCCAGACCCGAACCGTCTCTCTAACCCTAGCCCTCAACATAACCCTAACCCTAGGTCCCATCCAGACCCGAACCGTCTCTCTAACCCTAGCCCTCAACATAACCCTAACCCTAGGTCCCATCCAGACCCGAACCGTCTCTCTAACCCTAGCCCGCAACATAACCCTAACCCTAGGTCCCATCCAGACCCGAACCGTCTCTCTAACCCTAGCCTTCAACAGAACCCTAACCCTAGGTCCCATCCAGACCCGAACCGTCTCTCTAACCCTAGCCCTCAACATAACTTTAAGCCTAGGTCCCATCCAGACCCGAACCGTCTCTCTAACACTAGCCCTCAACATAACCCTAATCCTAGGTCCCATCCAGACCCGAACCGTCTCTCTAACCCTAGCCCTCAACATAACCCTAAACCTAGGTCCCATCCAGACCCGAACCGTCTCTCTAACCCTAGCCCTCAACATAACCCTAACCCTAAGTCCCATCCAGACCCGAACCGTCTCTCTGACCGTAGCCCTCAACATAACCCTAACCCTAGGTCCGATCTGAACCGGAACCGTCTCTCTAACCCTAGCCCTCAACATAACCCTAACCCTAGGTCCCATCCAGACCCGAACCGTCTCTGTAACCCTAGCCCTCAACATAACCCTAACCCTAGGTCCCATCCAGACCCGAACCGTCTCTCTAACCCTAGCCCTCAACATAACCCTAACCCTAGGTCCCATCCAGACCCGAACCGTCTCTCTAACCCTAGCCCTCAACATAACCCTAATCCTAGGTCCGATCTGAACCGGAACCGTCTCTCTAACCCTAGCCCTAAACATAACCCTAACCCTAGGTCCCATCCAGACCCGAACCGTCTCTCTAACCCTAGCCCTCAACATAACCCTAACCCTAGGTCCCATCCAGACCCGAACCGTCTCTCTAACCCTAGCCCTCAACATAACCCTAACCCTAGGTCCCATCCAGACCCGAACAGTCTCTCTAACCCTAGCCCTCAACATAACCCTAACCCTAGGTCCCATCCAGACCCGAACCGTCTCTCTAACCATAGCCCTCAACATAACCCTAACCCTAGGTCCCATCCAGACCCGAACCGTCTCTCTAACCCTAGCCCTCAACATAACCCTAACCCTAGGTCCCATCTGAACCGGAACCGTCTCTCTAACCCTAGCCCTCAACATTACCCTAACCCTAGGTCCCATCCAGACCCGAACCGTCTCTCTAACCCTAGCCCTCAACATAACCCTAACCCTAGGTCCCATCCAGACCCGAACCGTCTCTCTAACCCTAGCCCTCAACATAACCCTAACCCTAGGTCCCATCCAGACCCGAACCGTCTCTCTAACCCTAGCCCTCAACATAACCCTAACCCTAGGTCCCATCTGAACCGGAACCGTCTCTCTAACCCTAGCCCTCAACATTACCCTAACCCTAGGTCCCATCCAGACCCGAACCGTCTCTCTAACCCTAGCCCTCAACATAACCCTAACCCTAGGTCCCATCCAGACCCGAACCGTCTCTCTAACCCTAGCCCTCAACATAACCCTAACCCTAGGTCCCATCCAGACCCGAACCGTCTCTCTAACCATAGCCCGCAACATAACCCTAACCCTAGGTCCGATCTGAACCGGAACCGTCTCTCTAACCCTAGCCCTCAACATAAACCTAACCCTAGGTCCCATCCAGACCCGAACCGTCTCTCTAACCCTAGCCCTCAACATAACCCTAACCCTAGGTCCCATCCAGACCCGAACCGTCTCTCTAACCCTAGCCCTCAACATAACCCTAACCCTAGGTCCCATCCAGACCCGAACCGTCTCTCTAACCATAGCCCTCAACATAACCCTAACCCTAGGTCCGATCTGAACCGGAACAGTCTCTCTAACCCTAGCCCTCAACATAACCCTAACCCTAGGTCCCGTCCAGACCCGAACCGTCTCTCTAACCCTAGCCCTCAACATAACCCTAACCCTAGGTCCCATCCAGACCCGAACCGTCTCTCTAACCCTAGCCCTCAACATAACCCTAACCCTAGGTCCCATCCAGACCCGAACCGTCTCTCTAACCCTAGCCCTCAACATAACCCTAACCCTAGGTCCCATCCAGACCCGAACCGTCTCTCTAACCCTCGCCCTCAACATAACCCTAACCCTAGGTCCCATCCAGACCCGAACCGTCTCTCTAACCCTAGCCCTCAACATAACCCTAACCCTAGGTCCCATCCAGACCCGAACCGTCTCTCTAACCCTAGCCCTCAACATAACCCTAACCCTAGGTCCCATCCAGACCCGAACCGTCTCTCTAACCCTAGCCCTCAACATAACCCTAACCCTAGGTCCCATCCAGACCCGAACCGTCTCTCTAACCCTAGCCCTCAACATAACCCTAACCCTAGGTCCCATCCAGACCCGAACCGTCTCTCTAACCCTAGCCCTCAACATAACCCTAACCCTAGGTCCCATCCAGACCCGAACCGTCTCTCTAACCCTAGCCCTCAACATAACCCTAACCCTAGGTCCCATCTGAACCAGAAACGTCTCTCTAACCCTAGCCCTCAACATTACCCTAACCCTAGGTCCCATCCAGACCCGAAGCGTCTCTCTAACCCTAGCCCTCAACATAACCCTAACCCTAGGTCCCATCCACACCCGAACCGTCTCTCTAACCCTAGCCCTCAACATAACCCTAACCCTAGGTCCCATCCAGACCCGAACCGTCTCTCTAACCATAGCCCTCAACATAACCCTAACCCTAGGTCCGATCTGAACCGGAACCGTCTCTCTAACCCTAGCCCTCAACATAACCCTAACCCTAGGTCCCATCCAGACCCGAACCGTCTCCTAACCCTAGCCCTCAACATAACCCTAACCCTACGTCCCATCCAGACCCGAACCGTCTCTCTAACCCTAGCCCTCATCATAACCCTAACCCTAGGTCCCATCCAGACCCGAACCGTCTCTCTAACCATAGCCCTCAACATAACCCTAACCCTAGGTCCCATCCAGACCCGAACCGTCTCTCTAACCCTAGCCCTCAACATAACCCTAACCCTAGGTCCCATCTGAACCGGAACCGTCTCTCTAACCCTAGCCCTCAACATTACCCTAACCCTAGGTCCCATCCAGACCCGAACCGTCTCTCTAACCCTAGCCCTCAACATAACCCTAACCCTAGGTCCCATCCAGACCCGAACCGTCTCTCTAACCCTAGCCCTCAACATAACCCTAACCCTAGGTCCCATCCAGACCCGAACCGTCTCTCTAACCCTAGCCCTCAACATAACCCTAACCCTAGGTCCCATCTGAACCGGAACCGTCTCTCTAACCCTAGCCCTCAACATTACCCTAACCCTAGGTCCCATCCAGACCCGAACCGTCTCTCTAACCCTAGCCCTCAACATAACCCTAACCCTAGGTCCCATCCAGACCCGAACCGTCTCTCTAACCCTAGCCCTCAACATAACCCTAACCCTAGGTCCCATCCAGACCCGAACCGTCTCTCTAACCATAGCCCGCAACATAACCCTAACCCTAGGTCCGATCTGAACCGGAACCGTCTCTCTAACCCTAGCCCTCAACATAAACCTAACCCTAGGTCCCATCCAGACCCGAACCGTCTCTCTAACCCTAGCCCTCAACATAACCCTAACCCTAGGTCCCATCCAGACCCGAACCGTCTCTCTAACCCTAGCCCTCAACATAACCCTAACCCTAGGTCCCATCCAGACCCGAACCGTCTCTCTAACCATAGCCCTCAACATAACCCTAACCCTAGGTCCGATCTGAACCGGAACAGTCTCTCTAACCCTAGCCCTCAACATAACCCTAACCCTAGGTCCCGTCCAGACCCGAACCGTCTCTCTAACCCTAGCCCTCAACATAACCCTAACCCTAGGTCCCATCCAGACCCGAACCGTCTCTCTAACCCTAGCCCTCAACATAACCCTAACCCTAGGTCCCATCCAGACCCGAACCGTCTCTCTAACCCTAGCCCTCAACATAACCCTAACCCTAGGTCCCATCCAGACCCGAACCGTCTCTCTAACCCTCGCCCTCAACATAACCCTAACCCTAGGTCCCATCCAGACCCGAACCGTCTCTCTAACCCTAGCCCTCAACATAACCCTAACCCTAGGTCCCATCCAGACCCGAACCGTCTCTCTAACCCTAGCCCTCAACATAACCCTAACCCTAGGTCCCATCCAGACCCGAACCGTCTCTCTAACCCTAGCCCTCAACATAACCCTAACCCTAGGTCCCATCCAGACCCGAACCGTCTCTCTAACCCTAGCCCTCAACATAACCCTAACCCTAGGTCCCATCCAGACCCGAACCGTCTCTCTAACCCTAGCCCTCAACATAACCCTAACCCTAGGTCCCATCCAGACCCGAACCGTCTCTCTAACCCTAGCCCTCAACATAACCCTAACCCTAGGTCCCATCCAGACCCGAACCGTCTCTCTAACCCTAGCCCTCAACATAACCCTAACCCTAGGTCCCATCCAGACCCGAACCGTCTCTCTAACCCTAGCCCTCAACATAACCCTAATCCTAGGTCCGATCTGAACCGGAACCGTATCTCTAACCCTAGCCCTAAACATAACCCTAACCCTAGGTCCCATCCAGACCCGAACCGTCTCTCTAACCCTAGCCCTCAACATAACCCTAACCCTAGGTCCCATCCAGACCCGAACCGTCTCTCTAACCCTAGCCCTCAACATAACCCTAACCCTAGGTCCCATCCAGACCCGAACCGTCTCTCTAACCCTAGCCCTCAACATAACCCTAACCCTAGGTCCCATCCAGGCCCGAACCGTCTCTCTAACCCTAGCCCTCAACATAACCCTAACCCTAGGTCCCATCCAGACCCGAACCGTCTCTCTAACCCTAGCCCTCAACATAACCCTAACCCTAGGTCCCATCCAGACCCGAACCGTCTCTCTAACCCTAGCCCTCAACATAACCCTAACCCTAGGTCCCATCCAGACCCGAACCGTCTCTCTAACCCTAGCCCGCAACATAACCCTAACCCTAGGTCCCATCCAGACCCGAACCGTCTCTCTAACCCTAGCCTTCAACAGAACCCTAACCCTAGGTCCCATCCAGACCCGAACCGTCTCTCTAACCCTAGCCCTCAACATAACCCTAAGCCTAGGTCCCATCCAGACCCGAACCGTCTCTCTAACACTAGCCCTCAACATAACCCTAATCCTAGGTCCCATCCAGACCCGAACCGTCTCTCTAACCCTAGCCCTCAACATAACCCTAAACCTAGGTCCCATCCAGACCCGAACCGTCTCTCTAACCCTAGCCCTCAACATAACCCTAACCCTAAGTCCCATCCAGACCCGAACCGTCTCTCTGACCGTAGCCCTCAACATAACCCTAACCCTAGGTCCGATCTGAACCGGAACCGTCTCTCTAACCCTAGCCCTCAACATAACCCTAACCCTAGGTCCCATCCAGACCCGAACCGTCTCTGTAACCCTAGCCCTCAACATAACCCTAACCCTAGGTCCCATCCAGACCCGAACCGTCTCTCTAACCCTAGCCCTCAACATAACCCTAACCCTAGGTCCCATCCAGACCCGAACCGTCTCTCTAACCCTAGCCCTCAACATAACCCTAATCCTAGGTCCGATCTGAACCGGAACCGTCTCTCTAACCCTAGCCCTAAACATAACCCTAACCCTAGGTCCCATCCAGACCCGAACCGTCTCTCTAACCCTAGCCCTCAACATAACCCTAACCCTAGGTCCCATCCAGACCCGAACCGTCTCTCTAACCCTAGCCCTCAACATAACCCTAACCCTAGGTCCCATCCAGACCCGAACAGTCTCTCTAACCCTAGCCCTCAACATAACCCTAACCCTAGGTCCCATCCAGACCCGAACCGTCTCCTAACCCTAGCCCTCAACATAACCCTAACCCTACGTCCCATCCAGACCCGAACCGTCTCTCTAACCCTAGCCCTCATCATAACCCTAACCCTAGGTCCCATCCAGACCCGAACCGTCTCTCTAACCATAGCCCTCAACATAACCCTAACCCTAGGTCCCATCCAGACCCGAACCGTCTCTCTAACCCTAGCCCTCAACATAACCCTAACCCTAGGTCCCATCTGAACCGGAACCGTCTCTCTAACCCTAGCCCTCAACATAACCCTAACCCTAGGTCCCATCCAGACCCGAACCGTCTCCTAACCCTAGCCCTCAACATAACCCTAACCCTACGTCCCATCCAGACCCGAACCGTCTCTCTAACCCTAGCCCTCATCATAACCCTAACCCTAGGTCCCATCCAGACCCGAACCGTCTCTCTAACCATAGCCCTCAACATAACCCTAACCCTAGGTCCCATCCAGACCCGAACCGTCTCTCTAACCCTAGCCCTCAACATAACCCTAACCCTAGGTCCCATCTGAACCGGAACCGTCTCTCTAACCCTAGCCCTCAACATTACCCTAACCCTAGGTCCCATCCAGACCCGAACCGTCTCTCTAACCCTAGCCCTCAACATAACCCTAACCCTAGGTCCCATCCAGACCCGAACCGTCTCTCTAACCCTAGCCCTCAACATAACCCTAACCCTAGGTCCCATCCAGACCCGAACCGTCTCTCTAACCCTAGCCCTCAACATAACCCTAACCCTAGGTCCCATCTGAACCGGAACCGTCTCTCTAACCCTAGCCCTCAACATTACCCTAACCCTAGGTCCCATCCAGACCCGAACCGTCTCTCTAACCCTAGCCCTCAACATAACCCTAACCCTAGGTCCCATCCAGACCCGAACCGTCTCTCTAACCCTAGCCCTCAACATAACCCTAACCCTAGGTCCCATCCAGACCCGAACCGTCTCTCTAACCATAGCCCGCAACATAACCCTAACCCTAGGTCCGATCTGAACCGGAACCGTCTCTCTAACCCTAGCCCTCAACATAACCCTAACCCTAGGTCCCATCCAGACCCGAACCGTCTCTCTAACCCTAGCCCTCAACATAACCCTAACCCTAGGTCCCATCCAGACCCGAACCGTCTCTCTAACCCTAGCCCTCAACATAACCCTTACCCTAGGTCCCATCCAGATCCGAACCGTCTCTCTAACCCTAGCCCTCAACATAACCCTAACCCTAGGTCCCATCCAGTCCCGAACCGTCTCTCTGACCCTAGCCCTCAACATAACCCTAACCCTAGGTCCGATCTGAACCGGAACCGTCTCTCTAACCCTAGCCCTAAACATAACCCTAACCCTAGGTCCCATCCAGACCCGAACCGTCTCTCTAACCCTAGCCCTCAACATAACCCTAACCCTAGGTCCCATCCAGACCCGAACCGTCTCTCTAACCCTAGCCCTCAACATAACCCTAACCCTAGGTCCCATCCAGACCCGAACCGTCTCTCTAACCCTAGCCCTCAACATAACCCTAACCCTAGGTCCCATCCAGACCCGAACCGTCTCTCTAACCCTAGCCCTCAACATAACCCTAACCCTAGGTCCCATCCAGACCCGAACCGTCTCTCTAACCCTAGCCCTCAACATAACCCTAACCCTAGGTCCCATCCAGACCCGAACCGTCTCTCTAACCCTAGCCCTCAACATAACCCTAACCCTAGGTCCCATCCAGACCCGAACCGTCTCTCTAACCCTAGCCTTCAACAGAACCCTAACCCTAGGTCCCATCCAGACCCGAACCGTCTCTCTAACCCTAGCCCTCAACATAACCCTAAGCCTAGGTCCCATCCAGACCCGAACCGTCTCTCTAACCCTAGCCCTCAACATAACCCTAACCCTAGGTCCCATCCAGACCCGAACCGTCTCTCTAACCCTAGCCCTCAACATAACCCTAACCCTAGGTCCCATCCAGACCCGAACCGTCTCTCTAACCCTAGCCCTCAACATAACCCTAACCCTACGTCCCATCCAGACCCGAACCGTCTCTCTGACCCTAGCCCTCAACATAACCCTAACCCTAGGTCCGATCTGAACCGGAACCGTCTCTCTAACCCTAGCCCTCAACATAACCCTAACCCTAGGTCCCATTCAGACCCGAACCGTCTCTCTAACCCTAGCCCTCAACATAACCCTAACCCTAGGTCCCATCCAGACCCGAACCGTCTCTCTAACCCTAGCCCTCAACATAACCCTAACCCTAGGTCCCATCCAGACCCGAACCGTCTCTCTAACCCTAGCCCTCAACATAACCCTAACCCTAGGTCCCATCCAGACCCGAACCGTCTCTCTAACCCTAGCCCTCAACATAACCCTAACCCTAGGTCCCATCCAGACCCGAACCGTCTCTCTAACCCTAGCCCTCAACATAACCCTAACCCTAGGTCCCATCCAGACCCGAACCGTCTCTCTAACCCTAGCCCTCAACATAACCTTAACCCTAGGTCCCATCCAGACCCGAACCGTCTCTCTAACCCTAGCCCTCAACATAACCCTAACCCTAGGTCCCATCCAGACCCGAACCGTCTCTCTAACCCTAGCCCTCAACATAACCCTAACCCTAGGTCCCATCCAGACCCGAACCGTCTCTCTAACCCTAGCCCTCAACATAACCCTAACCCTAGGTCCCATCCAGACCCGAACCGTCTTTCTAACCCTAGCCCTCAACATAACCCTAACCCTAGGTCCCATCCAGACCCGAACCGTCTCTCTAACCCTAGCCCTCAACATAACCCTAACCCTAGGTCCCATCCAGACCCGAACCGTCTCTCTAACCCTAGCCCTCAACATAACCCTAACCCTAGGTCCCATCCAGACCCGAACCGTCTCTCTAACCCTAGCCCTCAACATAACCCTAACCCTAGGTCCCATCCAGACCCGAACCGTCTCTCTAACCCTAGCCCTCAACATAACCCTAACCCTAGGTCCCATCCAGACCCGAACCGTCTCTCTAACCCTAGCCCTCAACATAACCCTAACCCTAGGTCCCATCCAGACCCGAACCGTCTCTCTAACCCTAGCCCTCAACATAACCCTAACCCTAGGTCCCATCCAGACCCGAACCGTCTCTCTAACCCTAGCCCTCAACATAACCCTAACCCTAGGTCCCATCCAGACCCGAACCGTCTCTATAACCCTAGCCCTCAACATAACCCTAACCCTAGGTCCCATCCAGACCCGAACCGTCTCTCTAACCCTAGCCCTCAACATAACCCTAATCCTAGGTCCGATCTGAACCGGAACCGTCTCTCTAACCCTAGCCCTAAACATAACCCTAACCCTAGGTCCCATCCAGACCCGAACCGTCTCTCTAACCCTAGCCCTCAACATAACCCTAACCCTAGGTACCATCCAGACCCGAACCGTCTCTCTAACCCTAGCCCTCAACATAACCCTAACCCTAGGTCCCATCCAGACCCGAACCGTCTCTCTAACCCTAGCCCTCAACATAACCCTAACCCTAGGTCCCATTCAGACCCGAACCGTCTCTCTAACCCTAGCCCTCAACATAACCCTAACCCTAGGTCCCATCCAGACCCGAACCGTCTCTCTAACCCTAGCCCTCAACATAACCCTAACCCTAGGTCCCATCCAGACCCGAACCGTCTCTCTAACCCTAGCCCTCAACATAACCCTAACCCTAGGTCCCATCCAGACCCGAACCGTCTCTCTAACCCTAGCCTTCAACAGAACCCTAACCCTAGGTCCCATCCAGACCCGAACGGTCTCTCTAACCCTAGCCCTCAACATAACCCTAAGCCTAGGTCCCATCCAGACCCGAACCGTCTCTCTAACCCTAGCCCTCAACATAACCCTAACCCTAGGTCCCATCCAGACCCGAACCGTCTCTCTAACCCTAGCCCTCAACATAACCCTAACCCTAGGTCCCATCCAGACCCGAACCGTCTCTCTAACCCTAGCCCTCAACATAACCCTAACCCTACGTCCCATCCAGACCCGAACCGTCTCTCTGACCCTAGCCCTCAACATAACCCTAACCCTAGGTCCGATCTGAACCGGAACCCTCTCTAACCCTAGCCCTCAACATAACCCTAACCCTAGGTCCCATCCAAACCCGAACCGTCTCTGTAACCCTAGCCCTCAACATAACCCTAACCCTAGGTCCCATCCAGACCCGAACCGGCTCTCTAACCCTAGCCCTCAACATAACCCTAACCCTAGGTCCCATCCAGACCCAAACCGTCTCTCTAACCATAGCCCTCAACATAACCCTAACCCTAGGTCCGATCTGAACCGGAACAGTCTCTCTAACCCTAGCCCTCAACATAACCCTAACCGTAGGTCCCATCCAGACCCGAACCGTCTCTCTAACCCTAGCCCTCAACATAACCCTAACCCTAGGTCCCATCCAGACCCGAACCGTCTCTCTAACCCTAGCCCTCAACATAACCCTAACCCTAGGTCCCATCCAGACCCGAACCGTCTCTCTAACCCTAGCCCTCAACATAACCCTAACCCTAGGTCCCATCCAGACCCAAACCGTCTCTCTAACCCTAGCCCTCAACATAACCCTAACCCTAGGTCCCATCCAGACCCGAACCGTCTCTCTAACCCTAGCCCTCAACATAACCCTAACCCTAGGTCCCATCCAGACCCGAACCGTCACTCTAACCCTAGCCCTCAACATAACCCTAACCCTAGGTCCCATCCAGACCCGAACCGTCTCTCTAACCCTAGCCCTCAACATAACCCTAACCCTAGGTCCCATCCAGACCCGAACCGTCTCTCTAACCCTAGCCCTCAACATAACCCTAACCCTAGGTCCCATCCAGATCCGAACCGTCTCTCTAACCCTAGCCCTCAACATAACCCTAACCCTAGGTCCCATCCAGACCCGAACCGTCTCTCTGACCCTAGCCCTCAACATAACCCTAACCCTAGGTCCGATCTGAACCGGAACCGTCTCTCTAACCCTAGCCCTAAACATAACCCTAACCCTAGGTCCCATCCAGACCCGAACCGTCTCTCTAACCCTAGCCCTCAACATAACCCTAACCCTAGGTCCCATCCAGACCCGATCGTCTCTCTAACCCTAGCCCTCAACATAACCCTAACCCTAGGTCCCATCCAGACCCGAACCGTCTCTCTAACCCTAGCCCTCAACATAACCCTAACCCTAGGTCCCATCCAGACCCGAACCGTCTCTCTAACCCTAGCCCTCAACATAACCCTAACCCTAGGTCCCATCCAGACCCGAACCGTCTCTCTAACCCTAGCCTTCAACAGAACCCTAACCCTAGGTCCCATCCAGACCCGAACCGTCTCTCTAACCCTAGCCCTCAACATAACCCTAAGCCTAGGTCCCATCCAGACCCGAACCGTCTCTCTAACCCTAGCCCTCAACATAACCCTAACCCTAGGTCCCATCCAGACCCGAACCGTCTCTCTAACCCTAGCCCTCAACATAACCCTAACCCTAGGTCCCATCCAGACCCGAACCGTCTCTCTAACCCTAGCCCTCAACATAACCCTAACCCTACGTCCCATCCAGACCCGAACCGTCTCTCTGACCCTAGCCCTCAACATAACCCTAACCCTAGGTCCGATCTGAACCGGAACCGTCTCTCTAACCCTAGCCCTCAACATAACCCTAACCCTAGGTCCCATCCAGACCCGAACCGTCTCTCTAACCATAGCCCTCAACATAACCCTAACCCTAGGTCCCATCCAGACCCGAACCGTCTCTCTAACCCTAGCCCTCAACATAACCCTAACCCTAGGTCCCATCCAGACTCGAACCGTCTCTCTAACCCTAGCCCTCAACATAACCCTAACCCTAGGTCCCATCCAGACCCGAACCGTCTCTCTAACCCTAGCCCTCAACATAACCCTAACCCAAGGTCCCATCCAGACCCGAACCGTCTCTCTAACCCTAGCCCTCAACATAACCCTAACCCTAGGTCCCATCCAGACCCGAACCGTCTCTCTAACCCTAGCCCTCAACATAACCTTAACCCTAGGTCCCATCCAGACCCGAACCGTCTCTCTAACCCTAGCCCTCAACATAACCCTAACCCTAGGTCCCATCCAGACCCGAACCGTCTCTCTAACCCTAGCCCTCAACATAACCCTAACCCTAGGTCCCATCCAGACCCGAACCGTCTCTCTAACCCTAGCCCTCAACATAACCCTAACCCTAGGTCCCATCCAGACCCGAACCGTCTCTCTAACCCTAGCCCTCAACATAACCCTAACCCTAGGTCCCATCCAGACCCGAACCGTCTCTCTAACCCTAGCCCTCAACATAACCCTAACCCTAGGTCCCATCCAGACCCGAACCGTCTCTGTAACCCTAGCCCTCAACATAACCCTAACCCTAGGTCCCATCCAGACCCGAACCGTCTCTCTAACCCTAGCCCTCAACATAACCCTAACCCTAGGTCCCATCCAGACCCGAACCGTCTTTCTAACCCTAGCCCTCAACATAACCCTAACCCTAGGTCCCATCCAGACCCGAACCGTCTCTCTAACCCTAGCCCTCAACATAACCCTAACCCTAGGTCCCATCCAGACCCGAACCGTCTCTCTAACCCTAGCCCTCAACATAACCCTAACCCTAGGTCCCATCCAGACCCGAACCGTCTCTCTAACCCTAGCCCTCAACATAACCCTAACCCTAGGTCCCATCCAGACCCGAACCGTCTCTCTAACCCTAGCCCTCAACATAACCCTAACCCTAGGTCCCATCCAGACCCGAGCCGTCTCTCTAACCATAGCCCGCAACATAACCCTAACCCTAGGTCCGATCTGAACCGGAACCGTCTCTGTAACCCTAGCCCTCAACATAACCCTAACCCTAGGTCCCATCCAGACCCGAACCGTCTCTCTAACCCTAGCCCTCAACATAACACTAACCCTAGGTCCCATCCAGACCCGAACCGTCTCTCTAACCCTAGCCCTCAACATAACCCTAACCCTAGGTCCCATCCAGACCCGAACCGTCTCTCTAACCCTAGCCCTCAACATAACCCTAACCCTAGGTCCCATCCAGACCCGAACCGTCTCTCTAACCCTAGCCCTCAACATAACCCTAACCCTAGGTCCCATCCAGACCCGAACCGTCTCTCTAACCATAGCCCGCAACATAACCCTAACCCTAGGTCCGATCTGAACCGGAACCGTCTCTCTAACCCTAGACCTCAACATAACCCTAACCCTAGGTCCCATCCAGACCCGAACCGTCTCTCTAACCATAGCCCTCAACATAACCCTAACCCTAGGTCCGATCTGAACCGGAACATTCTCTCTAACCCTAGCCTCAACATAACCCTAACCCTAGGTCCCATCCAGACCCGAAC
Organism: Miniopterus natalensis; assembly: GCF_054644295.1. Taxonomy (NCBI): domain Eukaryota; kingdom Metazoa; phylum Chordata; class Mammalia; order Chiroptera; family Miniopteridae; genus Miniopterus; species Miniopterus natalensis. The sequence goes on from NC_142092.1 coordinate 74,943,025, forward strand.
CGTCTCTCTAACCCTAGCCCTCAACATAACCCTAACCCTAGGTCCCATCCAGACCCGAACCGTCTCTCTAACCCTAGCCCTCAACATAACCCTAACCCTAGGTCCCATCCAGACCCGAACCGTCTCTCTAACCCTAGCCCTCAACATAACCCTAACCCTAGGTCCCATTCAGACCCGAACCGTCTCTCTAACCCTAGCCCTCAACATAACCCTAACCCTAGGTCCCATCCAGACCCGAACCGTCTCTCTAACCCTAGCCCTCAACATAACCCTAACCCTAGGTCCCATCCAGACCCGAACCGTCTCTCTAACCCTAGCCCTCAACATAACCCTAACCCTAGGTCCCATCCAGACCCGAACCGTCTCTCTAACCCTAGCCTTCAACAGAACCCTAACCCTAGGTCCCATCCAGACCCGAACCGTCTCTCTAACCCTAGCCCTCAACATAACCCTAAGCCTAGGTCCCATCCAGACCCGAACCGTCTCTCTAACCCTAGCCCTCAACATAACCCTAACCCTAGGTCCCATCCAGACCCGAACCGTCTCTCTAACCCTAGCCCTCAACATAACCCTAACCCTAGGTCCCATCCAGACCCGAACCGTCTCTCTAACCCTAGCCCTCAACATAACCCTAACCCTACGTCCCATCCAGACCCGAACCGTCTCTCTGACCCTAGCCCTCAACATAACCCTAACCCTAGGTCCGATCTGAACCGGAACCGTCTCTCTAACCCTAGCCCTCAACATAACCCTAACCCTAGGTCCCATCCAGACCCGAACCGTCTCTGTAACCCTAGCCCTCAACATAACCCTAACCCTAGGTCCCATCCAGACCCGAACCGGCTCTCTAACCCTAGCCCTCAACATAACCCTAACCCTAGGTCCCATCCAGACCCGAACCGTCTCTCTAACCATAGCCCTCAACATAACCCTAACCCTAGGTCCGATCTGAACCGGAACAGTCTCTCTAACCCTAGCCCTCAACATAACCCTAACCGTAGGTCCCATCCAGACCCGAACCGTCTCTCTAACCCTAGCCCTCAACATAACCCTAACCCTAGGTCCCATCCAGACCCGAACCGTCTCTCTAACCCTAGCCCTCAACATAACCCTAACCCTAGGTCCCATCCAGACCCGAACCGTCTCTCTAACCCTTGCCCTCAACATAACCCTAACCCTAGGTCCCATCCAGACCCGAACCGTCTCTCTAACACTAGCCCTCAACATAACCCTAACCCTAGGTCCCATCAAGACCCGAACCGTCTCTCTAACCCTAGCCCTCAACATAACCCTAACCCTAGGTCCCATCCAGACCCGAACCGTCTCTCTAACCCTAGCCCTCAACATAACCCTAACCCTAGGTCCCATCCAGACCCCAACCGTCTCTCTAACCCTAGCCCTCAACATAACCCTAACCCTAGGTCCCATCCAGACCCGAACCGTCTCTCTAACCCTAGCCCTCAACATAACCCTAACCCTAGGTCCCATCCAGACCCGAACCGTCTCTCTAACCCTAGCCCTCAACATAACCCTAACCCTGGGTCCCATCCAGACCCGAACCGTCTCTCTAACCCTATCCCTCAACATAACCCTAACCCTAGGTCCCATCCAGACATGAACCGTCTCTCTAACCCTAGCCCTCAACATAACCCTAACCCTAGGTCCCATCCAGACCCGAACCGTCTCTCTAACACTAGCCCTCAACATAACCCTAACCCTAGGTCCCATCAAGACCCGAACCGTCTCTCTAACCTTAGCCCTCAACATAACCCTAACCCTAGGTCCCATGTGAACCCGAACCGTCTGTCTAACCCTAGCCCTCAACATAACCCTAACCCTAGGTCCCATCCAGACCCGAACCGTCTCTCTAACCCTAGCCCTCAACAAAACCCTAACCCTAGGTCCCATCCAAACCCGAACCGTCTCTCTAACCCTAGCCCTCAACATAACCCTAACCCTAGGTCACATCCAGACCCGAACCGTCTCTCTAACCCTAGCCCTCAACATAACCCTAACCCTAGGTCCGATCTGAACCGGAACCGTCTCTCTAACCCTAGCCCTCAACATAACCCTAACCCTAGGTCCCATCCAGACCCGAACCGTCTCTCTAACCCTAGCCCTCAACATAACCCTAACCCTAGGTCCCATCCAGACCCGAACCGTCTCTCTAACCCTAGCACTCAACATAACCCTAACCCTAGGTCCGATCTGAACCGGAACCGTCTCTCTAACCCTAGCCCTCAACATAACCCTAACCCTAGGTCCGATCTGAACCGGAACCGTCTCTCTAACCCTAGCCCTCAACATAACCCTAACCCTAGGTCCCATCCAGACCCGAACCGTCTCTCTAACCCTAGCCCTCAACATAACCCTAACCCTAGGTCCCATCCAGACCCGAACCGTCTCTCTAACCCTAGCCCTCAACATAACCCTAACCCTAGGTCCCATCCAGACCCGAACCGTCTCTCTAACCCTAGCCCTCAACATAACCCTAACCCTAGGTCCCATCCAGACCCGAACCGTCTCTCTAACCCTAGCCCTCAACATAACCCTAACCCTAGGTCCCATCCAGACCCGAACCGTCTCTCTAACCCTAGCCCTCTACATAACCCTAACCCTAGGTTCCATCCAAACCCGAACCGTCTCTCTAACCCTAGCCCTCAACATAACCCTAACCCTAGGTCCCATCCAGACCCGAACCGTCTCTCTAACCCTAGCCCTCAACATAACCCTAACCCTAGGTCCCATCCAGACCCGAACCGTCTCTCTCACCCTAGCCCTCAACATAACCCTAACCCTAGGTCCGATCTGAACCGGAACCGTCTCTCTAACCCTAGCCCTCAACATAACCCTAACCCTAGGTCCCATCCAGACCCGAACCGTCTCTCTAACCCTAGCCCTCAACATAACCCTAACCCTAGGTCCCATCCAGACCCCAACCGTCTCTCTAACCCTAGCCCTCAACATAACCCTAACTCTAGGTCCGATCTGAACCGGAACAGTCTCTCTAACCCTAGCCCTCAACATAACCCTAACCCTAGGTCCCATCCAGACCCGAACCGTCTCTCTAACCCTAGCCCTCAACATAACCCTAACCCTAGGTCCCATCCAGACCCGAACCGTCTCTCTAACCCTAGCCCTCAATATAACCCTAACCCTAGGTCCCATCCAGACCCGATCCGTCTCTCTAAACCTAGCCCTCAACATAACCCTAACCCTAGGTCCCATCCAGACCCGAACCGTCTCTCTAACCCTAGCCCTCAACATAACCCTAACCCTAGGTCCCATCCAGACCCGAACCGTCTCTCTAACCCTAGCCCTCAACATAACCCTAACCCTAGGTCCCATCCAGACCCGAACCGTCTCTCTGTCCCTAGCCCTCAACATAACCCTAACTCTAGGTCCGATCTGAACCGGAACCGTCTCTCTAACCCTAGCCCTCAACATAACCCTAACCCTAGGTCCCATCCGGACCCGAACCGTCTCTCTAACCCTAGCCCTCAACATAACCCTAACCCTAGGTCCCATCTGAACCGGAACCGTCTCTCTAACCCTAGCCCTCAACATAACCCTAACCCTAGGTCCCATCCAGACTGGAACCGTCTCTCTAACCCTAGCCCTCAACATAACCCTAACCCTAGATCCCATCCCGACCCGAACAGTCTCTCTAACCCTAGCCCTCAACATAACCCTATCCCTAGGTCCCATCCAGACCCGAACCGTCTCTCTAACCTTAGCCCTCAACATAACCCTAACCCTAGGTCCCATCCAGACCCGAAACGTCTCTCTAACCCTAGCCCTCAACATAACCCTAACCCTAGGTCCCATCCAGACCCGAACCGTCTCTCTAACCCTCGCCCTCAACATAACCCTAACCCTAGGTCCCATCCAGACCCGAACCGTCTCTCTAACCCTAGCCCTCAACATAACCCTAACCCTAGGTCCCATCCAGACCCAAACCGTCTCTCTAACCCTAGCCCTCAACATAACCCTAACCCTAGGTCCCATCCAGACCCGAACCGTCTCTCTAACCCTAGCCCTCAACATAACCCTAACCCTAGGTCCCATCCAGACCCGAACCGTCTCTCTAACCCTAGCCCTCAACATAACCCTAACCCTAGGTCCCATCCAGACCCGAACCGTCTCTCTAACCCTAGCCCTCAACATAACCCTAACCCTAGGTCCCATCCAGACCCGAACCGTCTCTCTAACCCTAGCCCTCAACATAACCCTAACCCTAGGTCCCATCCAGACCCGAACCGTCTCTCTAACCCTAGCCCTCAACATAACCCTAACCCTAGGTCCCATCCAGACCCGAACCGTCTCTCTAACCCTAGCCCTCAACATAACCCTAACCCTAGGTCCCATCCAGACCCGAACCGTCTCTCTAACCCTAGCCCTCAACATAACCCTAACCCTAGGTCCCATCCAGACCCGAACCGTCTCTCTAACCCTAGCCCTCAACATAACCCTAACCCTAGGTCCCATCCAGACCCGAACCGTCTCTCTAACCCTAGCCCTCAACATAACCCTAACCCTAGGTCCCATCCAGACCCGAACCGTCTCTCTAACCCTAGCCCTCAACATAACCCTAACCCTAGGTCCCATCCAGACCCGAACCGTCTCTCTAACCCTAGCCCTCAACATAACCCTAACACTAGGTCCCATCCAGACCCGTACCGTCTCTCTAACCCTAGCCCTCAACATAACCCTAACCCTAGGTCCCATCCAGACCCGAACCGTCTCTCTAACCCTAGCCCTCAACATAACCCTAACCCTAGGTCCCATCCAGACCCGAACCGTCTCTCTAACCCTAGCCCTCAACATAACCCTAACCCTAGGTCCCATCCAGACCCGAACCGTCTCTCTAACCCTAGCCCTCAACATAACCCTAACCCTAGGTCCCATCCAGACCCGAACCGTCTCTCTAACCCTAGCCCTCAACATAACCCTAACCCTAGGTCCCATCCAGAACCGAACCGTCTCTCTAACCCTAGCCCTCAACATAACCCTAACCCTAGGTCCTATCTGAACAGGAACCGTCTCTCTAACCCTAGCCCTCAACATAACCCTAGCCCTAGGTCCCATCCAGACCCGAACCGTCTCTCTAACCCTAGCCCTCAACATAACCCTAACCCTAGGTCCCATCCAGACCCGAACCGTCTCTCTAACCCTAGCCCTCAACATAACCCTAATCCTAGGTCCCATCCAGACCTGAACCGTCTCTCTAACCCTAGCCCTCAACATAACCCTAACCCTAGGTCCCATCCAGACCCGAACCGTCTCTCTAACCCTAGCCCTCAACATAACCCTAACCCTAGGTCCCATCCAGACCCGAACCGTCTCTCTACCCCTAACCATCAACATAACCCTAACCCTAGGTCCCATCCAGACCCGAACCGTCTCTCTAACCCTAGCCCTCAACATAACCCAAACCCTAGGTCCCATCCAGACCCGAACCGTCTCTCTAACCCTAGCCCTCAACATAACCCTAACCCTAGTTCCCATCCAGACCCGAACCGTCTCTCTAACCCTAGCCCTCAACATAACCCTAACCCTAGGTCCCATCCAGACCCGAATTGTCTCTCTAACCCTAGCCCTCAACATAACCCTAACCCTAGGTCCCATCCAGACCCGAACCGTATCTCTAACCCTAGCCCTCAACGTAACCCTAACCCTAGGTCCCATCCAGACCCGAACCGTCTCTCTCACCCTAGCCCTCAACATAACCCTAACCCTAGGTCCCATCCAGACCCGAACCATCTCTCTAACCCTAGCCCTCAACATAACCCTAACCCTAGGTCCCATCCAGACCCAAACCGTCTCTCTAACACTAGCCCTCAACATAACCCTAACCCTAGGTCCCATCCAGACCCGAACCGTCTCTCTAACCCTAGCCCTCAACATAACCCTAACCCTAGGTCCCATCCAGACCCGAACCGTCTCTCTAACCCTAGCCCTCAACATAACCCTAACCCTAGGTCCCATCTGAACCGGAACCGTCTCTCCAACCCTAGCCCTCAACATAACCCTAACCCTAGGTCCCATCCAGACCCGAACCGTCTCTCTAACCCTAGCCCTCAACATAACCCTAACCCTAGGTCAATTCCAGACCCGAACAGTCTCTCTAACTTTAGCCCTCAACATAACCCTAACCCTAGGTCCCACCCAGACCCGAACCGTCTCTCTAACCCTAGCCCTCAACATAACCCTAACCCTAGGTCCCATCCAGACCCGAACCGCCTCTCTAAACCTAGCCCTCAACATAACCCTAACCCTAGGTCCCATCCAGACCCGAACCATCTCTCTAAACCTAGCCCTCCACATAACCCTAACCCTAGGTCCCATCCAGACCCGAACCGTCTCTCTAACCCTAGCCCTCCACATAACCCTAACCCTAGGTCCCATCCAGACCCGAACCGTCTCTCTAACCCTAGCCCTCAACATAACCCTAACCCTAGGTCCCATTCAGACCCGAACCGTCTCTCTAACCCTAGCCCTCAAAATAACCCTAACCCTACGTCCCATCTGAACCCGAACCGTCTCTAACCCTAGCTCTCAACATAACCCTATCCCTAGGTCCCATCCAGACCCGAACCGTCTCTCTAACCCTAGCCCTCAACATAACCCTAACCCTAGGTCCCATCCAGACCCGAACCGTCTCTCTGACCCTAGCCCTCAACATAACCCTAACCCTAGGTCCCATCCAGACCCGAACCGTCTCTCTGACCCTAGCCCTCAACATAACCCTAACCCCAGGTCCCATCCAGACCCGAACCGTCTCTCTAACCCTAGCCCTCAACATAACCCTAACCCTAGGTCCCATCCAGACCCGAACCGTCTCTCTAACCCTAGCCCTCAACATAACCCTAACCCTAGGTCCCATCCAGACCCGAACCGTCTCTCTAACCCTAGCCCTCAACATAACCCTAACCCTAGGTCCCATCTGAACCCGAATCGTCTCTCTAACCCTAGCCCTCAACATAACCCTAACCCTAGGTCCCATCTGAACCCAAACCCTCTCTCTAGCCCTAGCCCTCAACATAACCCTAACCCTAGGTCCCATCTGAACCCGAACCGTCTCTCTAACCCTAGCCCTCAACATAACCCTAACCCTAGGTCCCTTCTAGACCCGAACCGTCTCTCTAACCCTAGCCCTCAACATAACCCTAACCCTAGGTCCCATCCAGACCCGAACCGTCTCTCTAACCCTAGCTCTTAACATAACCCTAACCCTAGGTCCCATCCAAACCCGAAGCGTCTCTCTAACCATAGCCCTCAACATAACCCTAACCCTAGGTCTCATCCAGACCCGAACCGTCTCTCTAACCCTAACCCTCAACATAACTCTAACCCTAGGTCCCATCCAGACCCGAACCGTCTCTCTAACCCTAGGCCTCAACATAACCCTAACCCTAGGTCCCATCCAGACCCGAACCGTCTCTCTAAACCTAGCCCTCAACATAACCCTAACCCTAGGTCCCATCTGAACCCGAACCGTCTCTCTAACCCTAGCCCTCAACATAACCCTAACCCTAGGTCCCCTGTGAACCCGAACCGTCTCTCTAACCCTAGCCCTCAACATAACCCTAACCCTAGGTCCCATCCAGACCCGAACCGTCTCTCTAACCCTAGCCCTCAACATGACCCTAACCCTAGGTCCCATCCAGACCCGAACCGTCTCTCTAACCCTAGCCCTCAACATAACCCTAACCCTAGTTCCCATCCAGACCCGAACCGTCTCTCTAACCCTAGCCCTCAATATAACCCTAACCCTAGGTCCCATCCAGACCCGAACCGTCTCTCTAACCCTAGCCCTCAACATAACCCCAACCCTAGGTCTCATCTGAACCCGAACCGTCTCTCTAACCCTAGCCCTCAACATAACTCTAACCCTAGGTCCCATCTGAACCCGAACGGTCTCTCTACCCTAGCCCTCAACCTAACCCTAACCCTAGGTCCCATCCAGACCCGAAACGTCTCTCTTACCCTAGCCCTCAACATAACCCTAACCCTAGGTCCCATCCAGACCCGATCCGTCTCTCTAACCCTAGCCCCCAACATGGCCCTAACCCTAGGTCCCATCCAGACCCGAACCGTCTCTCTAACCCTAGCCCTCAGCATAACCCTAACCCTAGGTCCCATCCAGACCCGAACCGTCTCTCTAACCCTAGCCCTCAGCATAACCCTAACCCTAGGTCCCATCCAGACCCGAATCGTCTCTCTAACCCTACCCCTTAACATAACCCTAACCCTAGGTCCCATCCAGACCCGAACCGTCTCTCTAACCCTAGCCCTCAACATAACCCTAACCCTAGGTCCCATCTGAACCCGAACCGTCTCTCTAACCCTAGCCCTCAACATAGCCCTAACCATAGGTCCCATCCAGACTCGAACCGTCTCTCTCACCCTAGCCCTCAACATAACCCTAACCCTAGGTCCCATCCAGACCCGAACCGTCTCTCTAACCCTAGCCCTCAACATAACCCTAACCCTAGGTCCCATCCAGACCCGAACCGTCTCTCTAACCCTAGCCCTCAACATAACCCTAACCCTAGGTCCCATCTGAACCCGAACCGTCTCTCTAACCCTAGCCCTCAACATAACCCTAACCCTAGGTCCCATCCAGACCCGAAATGTCTCTCTAACCCTAGCCCTCAACATAACCCTAACCATAGGTCCCATCCAGACCCGAACCGTCTCTCTAACCCTAGCCCTCAACATAACCCTAACCCTAGGTCCCATCCGATCCCGAACCCTCTCTATAACCGTAGCCCTCAACATAACCCTAAGCCTAGGTCCAATCCCAACCCGAACCCTCTCTCTAACCCTAGCCCTCAAAATAACCCTAACCCTTGTTCCATTCCGAACCCGAACGGTCTCTCTAAGTCTAGCCCTCAACATAACCCTAACCCTAGGTCCCATCCAGACCCGAACCGTCTCTCTAACCCTAGCCCTCAACATAACCCTAACCCTAGGTCCCATCTGAACCCGAACCGTCTCTCTAACCCTAGCCCTCAACATAACCCTAACCCTAGGTCCCATCCAGACCCGAAATGTCTCTCTAACCCTAGCCCTCAACATAACCCTAACCATAGGTCCCATCCAGACCCGAACCGTCTCTCTAACCCTAGCCCTCAACATAACCCTAACCCTATGTCCCATCCGATCCCGAACCCTCTCTATAACCGTAGCCCTCAACATAACCCTAAGCCTAGGTCCAATCCCAACCCGAACCCTCTCTCTAACCCTAGCCCTCAAAATAACCCTAACCCTTGTTCCATTCCGAACCCGAACGGTCTCTCTAAGTCTAGCCCTCAACATAACTCTAACCCTAGGTCCAATCTGAACCTGAACCGTCTCTCTAACCCTAGCCTTCAACATAACCCTAGCCCTCGGTCCAATCCTAACCCGAACCGTCTCTCTAACCCTAGCCCTCAACATAAGACTTACCCTTGGTCCAATCCGAATCCAAACCGTCTCTCTAACCCTAGTCCTCAACTTAACCCTAACCCTAGGTCCAATCCAAACCCCAACCGTCTCTCTAACCCTAGCCCTCCACATAACCCTAACCCTAGGTGTGATTCTTACCCTAACCATCTTCCTAACACTAGTCCTCAAGATAACTCTAACCCTACTTGTAATCATAACTCCAATCATCCCTCTAACCCTCGACATCAACATATCCCTAGACCTAGGTCTTATCCTAACCGTTACCATCTCTCTAATCCTAGCCCTCAACATAACCCTTACCGTAGGTCTAATCATAACCCTAACCCTCTCTCTAATCCTAGCCCTCAACATAAGCCTATCCCTAGGTCTAATCCTGTTCCTAAGCATCTTCCTACCCCTATGCCTCATCATGACCGTAACGTCTGTTCTTATCCTACTGCAAACCATTCTCCTAACCCTTGCCCTCAACATAACCTTAACCCTGAGTCTACTGCTAACCCTAATAATCTCTCGAACCCTAGACATCAACATAACCCTAACCCTATGTCTAATCCTAACCCTAACTATCCTCTTAACCCTATCCCTGAACGTTACCCTATCCCTAGGTCTGAACCTAACCCGAAGCATCTCACTAGCGTTAGCCCTCAACATAACCTTAACCCTACGTCTCATCCTCACCCTAACCATATCCCTAACTCTAACCTTGTACCTAACCTGAACCCTACGTCTAATCTTATCCCGAGCCATTTTCTAATGCTAAGCCTCAATCTAACCCTAACCCCACCTCTAATCCCAACCCTAACCATATCCCTAACACTAACCCTCAACCTAAGCCTAACCCTAGGTTTAATCCTTACGCTAACCATAACCCAAGACTAACACTAAGCGTAACCTTAACCCTAGCCATAATGCTAAACCAAGATTTAATCCTAACCCTAAATCTGTTCCTTACCCTAACCCTGAACCTAACACTAACTCTAGGGTTAATCTTAACCCTAACCATATCCCTAACCCTAACCGTCACCCTCCACCTTACCCTAACCCTAGGTCTAATGCTAACCCTAACCATATCACTCACCGTAACCCTCAACCTTAGCCTAACTCTATGTCTAATCCTAACCTTAACAATCTCCTGAAAATTAACCCTCAAAAATACCCTAACCCTAGGTCTATTCCTAACCATAACCATCTCCCTAACCCAAACCCTCCACCTAACCCTAACTGTAGTTCTAATCCTAACCCAAACCATATTCCTAACTCTAACCTTCAACCTAATCCTAACCCTAGGTCTAATCCTAACCCTAACGATATCCCTAACGTCAACCCTCAACCTAACCCAAATCATAGCCACAACTTTAGAAGAATAAAGTCATATTCTTTTAGGCACTCACTTTTTGGTGATTTTTTTCACAGCAGTAGGATAGTCATACATCTCCTGACCTCAGGCCTGTCCACCCTTCCTGAACCCTGCCAAGGTCTCCAGGGACCAAACTTTTGCCAACTATGGGCCCTTCTCAGTGCTCTCTCTCTTAACCTCTTGCCTTGTTTTGATGTTTTCCTTGTTGCTCTTTCTTAAATCTGTGTCCACCCACTTCCCTGATGATCCTTCTGCCTCTCAGAGCTTCCTCCTCAGCCCTGTCTCAGCATACTCCTACCCCACCTCCAGAATAGCCTGTGCCCCAGGGTTCTCTTATGAATCCACTTCTCTTCTCACTCTCTTCTCTCTAGTAGTGATCGCATGCCAGTGACAATCCCAAATCAAAGCCATGTGCTCCACACCCTAGTATCCCGCTGCTGAATTGTCCCCCTTGCCCCCTCCTCAGCAAACCAGTATTTCCATCTGAAGTACATTTCCCACCTTCCCTGCCTATTGAAATCTAGTTCACCTGTTCATTCTTCAAGGTCCAGCTCAAATGTCACTTCCTCCAGGAAGTCTTCCCTATGTGACATGCCATATGCTTGTTTTTAATTTTTTTTAAATTTAATAAACTTTATTTTTAGAGCAGTTTTAGGTTCACAGCAAAATTGAGTGGAAAGTACAGAGAGCTTCTTATTTATGCTACTCAACAAGTCATGAAGTAGGAATGGGTTTTCCTTTTTGTCCAGCTTTATTGAGGTACAATTGACCCATAAAAGTTGCATATATTTAAGGTGTACAACATGATGACTTGATATACATACACACACACACACACACACACACACACACACGCACACACTGTGAAATGATTAGCACAAACAAGCTAATTAACGTATTCTTCAAATAGTTCCATTTTTTGGTGAAAACAATTCAGATCTACTTGTTTAGCAATTTCAAGTATAGAATATATTATTAACTACAGTCACTGTGCTATACATTAGATCTCCAGAACTCATTCAAACATGTCTGAAACTTTGTACCATTTGACCAACATTTCTCCATTCCTCTGGTAACCCCCACTCTAGGCTCTGCTTCTATGAGTTGAATTTTTTAGATTCCCATTCTCAATGAGATCATGTAATATTTGTCATTCTATATCAGGCTCATCTCACTTAGCATAATGTCCTCCAGGTTCATTCATGTTGTCACGAATGACAGGGTTTCTTTGCCATTTACTTGTCAACTATGCCCATCTGTTGGCCCCACAGGACTGTGAGCACCCTAGAAGCAGAGTCATGGTCTGGTTAACCTTGGATGCTCAGCACCCAGCACACCGTCCCTCCCACCCGGAAATTCTCCTTCGTGAGCTAAATCTTGGAAGGTCTGGTTTGTAAAATAATAACAACAATAACAATTTTCATTATCTTTGTCCTTTGTGTATAAATAAGTGCATGACTATTCTAGAAAAAGTTTAAAAATCAGAAAAGCAAAACCCAAATAAAAGCAAAGAAAGAGGAAGGAATCTAAAATTACCCTTTATCTTACAGCCAATCAATATTTTGGTGTATATCCTTCCAACATTTTTAATAAACTGCCATATTTTCAAAATCAGATTACTTTATATATTTATCAGCCTTTTCTTTTTCTGCTTACCACATTCTAAGTTCATTTCTATGTCATTAATCGTTCAACAGCATCATCTTTTAAAGGCTGTATTGTGTTTTTTATTTTCTGAATGTCATAATTGATTTAACCAATCCCCTTTTGTTGGACATTTAGGTTGCTTCCAGTTTTTCAGGCTTATAAATAACACAGTGAAGAACAACTCTGTAGCTAAATCTTTACACATCATGTTAGTATTCCCCTAGAAGTCTCAGAAATAAACTCCCTGAATTAAAGGATGCTAGGCTTTGTTTCCAACCCTGAGCAGGCCCCCGGGAAGGCAGGATGTTTCTGGAGGTATTGGCACTGAGCCCTGCACTCCAAGCTCTAGGGCCTACCTAGCCCCCAAGTCTGCGTGTTCAACACACTTCAAACCTCTCCTCTCCCCACCCCACCCCCAGGCTGAGGCTCACCAGGGAGAATGAATTACACCTCCCTGCCGGACTTGAGGCCATTTGTCTCCTGCTCTGGAATCCTGATGAGATAAAATCTGGGCAAAGCGCAGTTATTTATTTAATGTATTTCTGGGTGGGTGAGCCCTAGCCCTTGGGGATCACCTTCTCCAGATCAGGGTTAAGAGTTTACTGGGAGGAAGAGCAAGTCACAGGGTGCAGAGCAACCAGCTCCAGGTCTCACCCCAGGCGAGCCAGAGGGGGGCCCACTCTCCCCCTCAGGCCCACACCAGCTCCAGTTCCTGCCTCCCAAATCCTGCCTCCCAACCTTGGGCACAGGACGCTTGAAGGGTCTCTCCTCATCGTACAGCTGAGGCTACAGAGAGTATTCTGCTCCTCAGAGAAGGACCTGGGTGTCAAGCAATGTGCCCAGATCTTTCCTCCCGTGAGATGGAAAATCTCCCAGACTTTGATTTCTGGGCTTTGGACACCTCCACAAGGTGTCTCTGGTTCTGGCTCCTAGACTCCTGCTCAGTCCTCTATAGCGAACCCCTCTCTGGGACTTTATCCTGGTTTTAGGCTCAAACTCTGAAGATGCCCCCTTGAGACCTCTCAGAGATCCAGGGTTCTCTTTTGTTGAGACAACAGGAACATACCCATCACCTGTCCTATGGGTGACATCTTTGACTTTTCAAGTGTGATGTCCCTCCAGAGAGTGTGAGAAGCATGTGTCCTCCAGGCCGGGGCTTCCAACCCTGGTCAGGGCCCCAGTGGAACTTTGTACACAAGCAGCTTCTAGGGCCTCTCCCCCGGAGACACAGATTCTGCAGGCCTGAGAGACACCCAGAAACCTGTATTTTCATGGTGAGTGGACCTCCTGGCTCTCCCCATACAGCTATCCTGCCTTCTCCCTCCTCTTCTTTTCTTCTTTTTTATTCAATTTATTTAAACCAAAAACAAAACAAAAATGCAATTCACACATCCCCCGCCCCCCAAGTCCCCACCCCCACATTTTGCAACCACTAATCTATTCTTTATATCAGGAGCTTGGGATATTTTTGTTTTGTTTAGATTCCAAAGCTGAATTCCAGCTTATTCCAGAATCAGAGCAGCCTCTGGTCCCTCATCTCTGCTGATGTGGGGGGCAGGGCATTTGGCCCCTGGGTCAAACAGGCCCAAGGCTTGTGAAGTAATGAGAAACAGACAGCCTACAAGCCTGCTTCCTCAGGTAACCTAAGTTCAGGAGTTTGGGCAGCCAAACTGGCCTCTCCTGGCAGGGGGACTTGGCCAGGGGCAACCTGAGCTGCCACACAAAGCCATCCTCACAGCCTTTCTGGCCTTGAGTCCCCAGGATCTGGCTTGCCCAGGATGCAAAGGCACACCTCTGGGCAGCCTGGCTTGCAGGAGTCTGTGGCCAGGAGAATCAAAGTGGGCATCCTCAGCTCTGGTGGGCACTTCCTATAGAAAGCTCTGGAAACAGCACATGGGATCTGAGGAGAAGGGCTTCTGTGGGCCAGAGGTGGGTCTGTGCAGACAGAGGCCTACGCAGCACCCCTCCTGTTCCAACACCACCCACTGCTGGGGCTCCTGTCTCCTTGTTGGCCCAGGGTACTTGGTGGGTCAAGCCCCTTCCTGCTGCTGCCCCTCCCCCACACACCAGAGTCAGGAAGGTAAGCCTCCTTTCTCCACCAGGGCCTCTTAGGAACCCCTGGGACTATGGTGGATGGTAAGATGGGCAAGGACCCCACAGATGCCCTGCTTGGTTCCAGCCTTTCCTGATTTCTGGACTTTTGACAACAAAAGCAATTTATGAAATGTACAATAAAACTCATTCTCTATCTCAGTTCATGGCAACTTCATCCCTTCAGTTGCTCAGGCCAAAACTTGGGAGTCAGGATGACTTTGTTAGACCACACGTCCAATCCATCAGAGAATCCTATTAGCTGATTCCAACTCATTCCAGAACCTAACCACTTCCATTCCATTACCTCTTGGCTGGAGAATTTCAATGGCCTTCTACCTGGTGTCCCTGCTCCATGGAGCAACCAAGGGCCTGACAGCTGGTGCTGATGGTGGGTGGGGTGCTGGTCCAGGGTCAAGCTGTGCCACTGACCCCATAGGTCCTTCCTGTCCAGATTAGATTTCATCTTGGCTATTTTTACCAAGAAAAGCAGTTCATTCGTCATCTAGAAAATGAGACTCCTTTTATATACCTTCTTAGGGTATCACAAATCTCAAAAATTCTTCTTCAGAGCTAGTGCACTAATTCAGGGTTTATGAAATCTACCATTCTCACAGGGACTGTTCTGTGGCATTGGGACATTGAGCTGTGAGCCACGGTGAGACATTCGGCAATCTGGGGGCTCCTCTAAGATGCTGAGACCAGGGCCAGTGGAACCCCAGCACTACCGTGGAGAGATTCTGCAACAAATGTGATCATACAACAGATGTGCATGAATGACATGGGAAAGCTGGGTCCCAGTCCCCCAGGGTGACGTTTCCACCATGCTCTGTTAGATGGAGAGGGCTCATCCTAAGAGCTTAAACCAGGACTCATCTTTCTGAGGGACATCAGGTTCAGTGCTGGGTAATAGGGGCAGAAACAGGTTTTTCCTAGGACTCTGGTGTGTGGGTTCATATGTGTGTATGAGATTACACGACCTGCCCCACTTCCCCCACAGCTCCAACCTTGAGGGGACAGTAACCAGTTCACCCTGCTACCCCAGCCTCACCTCCACTCAAGGCCAAGCCCTGCAGTGGGCCTCTGAAGACAGCTCTCAGACAGCTCTCCCAGGCTTGCTTTGGCTTCGTCTTGATTCCCAAACCATTGCCATTGGACTGGACTCCCCAACTGCCACTGAGCAGCCCCACATCAGGGTTAGGAGGAGCCAGGCTGTCTTTTCCAAGTGAGGACTTGAGGTTCAGAAAGGAGGAGGCACCAAGCCTGTGTCACCCAGCAGGTCTATAGCAGAGGCCAGATCCGAGTTTTCAGCACCAGCCAGGCCTGCTGAGAAAGGGGTAGGGGAGGGAAGGAAGGACTGGTGCTTCCAGGCTGGGGCGCTGGGACCAGCAGCTTTTCTCACCCCAGCTTAGCCCCAAGGCCTGTCTTAGCATGCTGCCTGCCAGCTGTTCCCCCTCTGTTTTCGTGAGTCACCAGGGCCCTTCAGAGGTTTCTCTGGTCTGGAGTCGGGTGTATATCCCCCTTCAGTTCCCCCCTCTCTTGGCTGCCACTTTTGCAGGCTCTAGACAAGGGAGCAGAGGCTGTCGGGGAGAAGGGGATGTGCCCTCCCTTTGACAGACTGCTTAGAAGGCGCCCCCACCTCCCCCACCCCCACCACCACTGCCCCCAGCTCTGACTCAGCCCATAAATTACCTGGAGATGGTTGCTGACTCAGCCAGGAAGCCCAGAACTCCCTACACACCCCCAGGCCTCAGCCCCACAGCTGGCTCTCATTCTGGAATACTCGGTCCCCTACCAGAACTCTTCCAAGGGGTGTCTGTGTAACCCATACTTTTTAAATGGCAATGGGTGTTTCCTCTTAGTGCCAGAGAGGCCTCCAGGGCTGAAGCCTTTGGCCTGCAAGGATTACTCAGAGCCACTTCTGGGAGTGTCACTAAGTGAGGCAGCCTCTGGGGTGTCCCTGTGCCAGGCCCTCTTCCATCAGTCTCTGCATCCGCTACCTTGGCAGAGCCTCTCCCAGCTATGGCCACAAAATGCAGAGTGAAAAAGCAGTTAGAACCTCGGAGCCTGTAAAAATCTAAAAATATCCAGGAATGTGTGCACATATGTGGCCCTTCTGTGATCAGAACATCTGGGGAGAATATCAAATGTTCCTGCTGTAATTTGCCTAAAATTCTGCAAGGAATTGGGAAGGGAAAGGAAGTCTAAAGTCACTGACTTTACTGAGGACAAGGGCATCACTAGAGTCTTGTTTTCTTAAGACAAAATAAGTTTTGCGAAAACAGAATCCCCGCCCCCCCTCCCGCCCTGGGGAAGGCCTTGGTATTCTGGGGATTGTTTCTCATAACAGGGGCGGAAAGTTCATTGGCTACAGGCTTGAATTCCTGATTTGATGCCTTTAAAAAAGAAAAAAGGAGATTAAAATACCAAGTCCTTTAATCAAAACATCAAGAGCTGTGATAATGTAGTGAATCATTAAATGTCAGATTTGAAGCAGGCCTAGCGTGAGCCATGCACTCACTAGTCAGATGAGGAAACTGAGACTCAGAGAGAGAGCTTTCCTGGTGTCCCCCGAAAGGTGGCAGAGGAAGAGCTAAAACGCATGCCTCCTGGCTCTGGCTGGTGTGGCTCAGTTGGTTGGAGCATCGTCCTGTATACCGAAAGGATGTGGGTTTGATTCCCGGTCAAGGGCACATACCTAGCTTACAGGTTCGATCCCCCGGCCCCGGCCGGGACATGTGCGGGAGGCAACCAATCAGTGTTTCTCTCTCACATTAATGTTTCTCTCTCTCTCTCAAATTAATAAAAAAAAAAAAAAAAATCCTCAGATGAGGATTTTAAAAAAAAAGAGAGACCCATTAGGTCCCTTTCCATATTTGGAATCTATGACTCTGAGTCACTTCAACCCTCCAGGCCTGAGTTTCCTGATCTTTAAAGTGACTCCTGAGGTTCTTTCCTGCTCTTTGATATAATTTTGCCACACATTTTGGTCCATTATGGGTGAAGAGAGCACAATGAATAAAAGCTTGACAAACAAAAGTTGGGGGAATTCACCACTAGACCTGCCTTACAAGAAATGTTAAAGAGAGTCATTCAAGCTAAAGTGAAAGGATACTAATTAACAATGTAAATGCATATGAATGTATAAACTCACTGGTAAAGATAAGTATATAGCCAAAATCAGAATTCTCTATTATTGTAATGGTGGTATATAAGTCACTTTTAACTCTAGTATAAATTAAGAAAACAACTTTATTAGAAATAACTTATAACTACAAAAATTTGTTATTGGATACATAATATCAAAAAGATACAAATTGTAACACTCAGTAACCTAAAAATCTGAGGGGGAGGAGAGATAAAAGAATAGAGTTTTTGTATGCAAAGTTAAGATGTTATCTGTTTAAAACAGAATGTTATATTTTATATGTCTCACGGTAACCACAAAGGAAAAACCTGTAGTAGATACACAAAAGATTCAAAGAAAGAAATCAAAATGTGCCACCACAAAATGTCATCAAATTAGAAAAAAGGAAGAACAAAATAAAGAAACTGAAGCCCTGGCTTGTTTGGCCCAGTAGTTAGAGCGTTGGCCCTCGGACCAAGGGTCCCTGGTCAAGGGCACATACCTGGGTTGAAGGTTCATCCCCAGCCCTTGTTGGGTACGTGCAATCAATGTGTCTTTCTCTCCCTCCCTCCTCTCCTCAAAAAAAAAAAAAAAAAAAAAAAGCTACCAAAAAGTTAGAAAACTAAAAACAAAATGGCAATAATAAGTCCATACCTATCAGTAATTACTTTAAACATAAGTGGATTAAAATATCCAATCAAAAGACAAAGACTGGCTCAATGGAATAAAATAATCCAATGACATGCTGCCTACAGATGATTTACTTTAGCTTTAAGGGCATATATAGGCTGCTCTCGCTCTCTCTCTCTCTCTCTCTCTCTTTCTCTCCCTTCTTTCCTTCCTCCCTCCCTTCCACTTTCTCTAAAAATCAGTGGGGAATAAAATATCCTCAGGGTGAGGATTTAAAAAAAGGACATATATAGGCTGAAAGTGAAGGGAACATAAAAAAGATATTCCAATCAAATGGAAACCAAAAGAGAGCAGGATTGGCTACACTTATATCAAAGAAACTTTAAGTCAAAAATGGTCATGAGAGACAAAAACAGAACAAAACAAAAGGTTATGATATAATGAATGACAAAGAGGTCAATTCCTCAATTATATAACAATTATAGAGGTTTAACAATTAGAAAGTTTATGCACCCAAAATCAAAGCACCTAAATATGTAAAGCAAATATTAAAAGACCTGAAAGGAGAAATAAACAGCAATGCAATAAGAGTAGGGACTTTACCATCCCACTCACAAAAGTAGATAGATCATCAAGACAGAAAATCGGTAAAGAAAAATCATATTTGAACAATACTGTAGCCCGAAGGGTCCTAACAGATATATGCATCACATTCCATCCACCAGCGGCAGAATACACCTTCTTCTCAAGCACACATGGAATTCATTCTCCAGGGTAGATCATATGTTGGGCCACAAAACAAATCTTAACAAATTCAAGGAAGTTAAAATCATATAACAACAATGGTATGAAACTAGAAATCTGTAACAAGAGTAAAATTGGAAAATTGACAAATACATAGAAATTAAATAACACACTTCTAAACAACCAATGGTTCAAAGAAGAAATCAAAATATAAATCAAAAAACATCTAGAGACAAATGGAATAAGAATACAGTGTTCCAAAACTTACGGGATGCAGCAAAAGCAGTTCTACAAGGAAACTTTACAACTGTAAACACGGTAAGAAAAAGTAAAGATCTCAAATACATAACCTAGCTTTATACCTCAAGGAACTAGAGAAAGACTCACTTTAAGCTGAAAGTTAGCAGAAGGAAGCTCAAAGTTGGCAGAAGTTAGCCCAACGTGCTCAACATCACTAATCATCAGGGAAATGCAGATCAAAACTGCAATGAGATATCACCTCACATCTGCTAGAATGGCCACTATGAAAAAGACCAGCGGATAGCAAGTGTTGGCAAGGATACGGCGAGAAGGGCACCCTTGTGCACTGTTGGTGGAAATGTAAACTGATATAGCCATTATGGAAAACAGTATGGAAGTTCACCAGAGTATTAAAAGTAGAATTACCATACGACCCAGCAATCCCAGTTCTGGGGATATATGTGAAGGAAAAGAAATCCCCATCTCAGAGAGCTATCTGTACCTTATGTTCATTGCAGCATCATTCTCAGTCACCGTGGCTGGCAAACAAACAAGCTGTGCCTGCCCGTGGATGAATGGATAAAGAAAACTTGGTATGTGTATTGTTTAGTCATAAAAAAATAAGAAAATCCTCCCATTTGTGACAACAGGGATGAAACTTGAGGGCATTATGCAAGTCAAACGTCATACAGAGAAAGACGAATACTGTAGGATTTCAGTTATACGTGGAACCTAAAACGTTGAACCCACAGAAACAGAGTAGGATGGTGGTTGCCAGGGACTGGAGGGGAAAGGAGGAATGAAGCAATGGTGGTCCCAGGGTACACATTTTTAGTTATAATTTAAATAAACGTTGAGGACCTATAGGTAACGATACTATATCGCATACTTGAAATTTGCTGAGTAGATCTTAAATGTTCTCACCACACACAAAAATGGTAACTATCTGAGGTGATGGATGTGTTAACTAACTTTATTGTGGTAACCATTGCACAATATATACATATATCAAAAAAAAAAAAAAAAAAATTAAGCATGAAACATTTACTATTTGTGCTGATACTCCACTTTAAGGAAAACCATTGTCTTGGCTGGTGAAGGGAAATTACAGGAGAAAGTGAAATAGCAGCTTGCCGTGTCAGTATTGGAGATAAATATGAGGTTGTTAATATTTTAAAGAATAAACATATATGTATGTGCATATATCACTCATTCTATCTTGTGTTCTGTCAGATCATGCCTCTCCCTTCCAAAACTGTGAGCCTTCTCGTGGTATATAATCCAGTTTCCCAACCAGCTTTAGGATGCCAAATATTTAATGACACCCTACCTAGAAACAATAAATACATTTGAGTGAGTCTTAGACTCCTGGGGAAAGAGATGCTGAAAATTTGATGATAGGGATTAATAAATTATAACCAGGCTATTAAGATGTGGATCATTAAAGACTCCTGACACTCTTCCTTTTTCTAATTAGAATTAGGAAACAAATAAACAGACTTACCTCGCTGTGCTCAGAATTCCACCCCCTCCTTTCTGAGGTCCCTTGGCTCTTCTACTTCATGGACTTTCATTTAGACTGAAGATGGCTTTAACTGATGGGCAATAAGGTTCTGACAGTCCAGAGGCAGTGCACCGCTTCTCTCGACTAGAAGCTATGACCATATTGGTGAGATGCCAATCACACAGCTGGAAAGAGAGAAGATCCAATTTGTGGGCCATGGGGTATCTTACCAATCAAAGTGCTCCTGCTGATGGATTTCAGGGGCCTGCATCAAGCTGTCATAGATCCAAGCTTCCTGGAAGAAACCTTGGACATGATCTCATCCCACTCTTTTTTGTGTAAGAAGAAACTTATAAAAGTTTGCAACCTCTCTCAAAGGAGCAGGGGCAGGTTGTCTGATGTCATGCAACCTTTCAAAGCAAAACTCATACAAGAACCTGGGTTTCCTGACCCCTAGACCTCTGCTGCTCTTTCTACATTATTTCTACACAATCATGGGTCTGGAATCCAACAGCTCTGGACTTTCTTATCCAATCACTAGACCAACTCTTTACAATGCAGGAGTCAGAGGACAGGCAACAGACATCAAGCATCAGGGGACAATCCCAGGATCTCACTGTAAGTGAACCTTCTAGGGCTCCACCCCTTGGATACCTTATGTGAAGCTCTGATGTCACATTCATTCAATGTGGGTGTAGAAACAGACGCTCTTACTCACCTTTGTATCCCAGAGCCTGGAACAATGCCAGACAGAGGAGTCCTCCAAAAAATTGTTTCAATGAATGAATCATGAGAGTTTATATAATTTCAGAACTTCTCTCTCTATCTCTCTCTCTTTTTTTCTTTTTTTTTTTTTTGAGCACAATGACTCAACACCAAGAATGGTTAAAAATGAATTTTCTCCCAATATTTTGTGAATTCTGCTTCAAGACCATCTTCAACAAACATTTGTTCAGGTTTACTACATACTAGGTATTAGATAAAGAGAACTGAAGCATCACCCTGCCCTTAGGAGCTCACAGTCCACGGAGGAAGACAGATGTCCAGACAGTTATAATCTGGGACAAAGGTATGCCAGGAAAAAGGTCTCAGAGGAGGGACACACAGACCAGAGGTAGGTGCAGAGGTGATAGCTGAGCTGAGTGTTGAAGGATAAGTTAATTGTGGAAATAACAAGGAAGGGTGTTTCAGACAGAAGGAACAACATGTGCAAAACCATGGAACGACACGGCATGAGAAAGCATGGCCAAAGAAGTAGGAAGAAGGAAATTGGCAAATTTTAAGATGTAGAAGTGAAATTTACATTTGTTTGCTTCTCTGCTTGTTTGCTTTTCCAGAAGAGGTCATTGTTGAATAAAAGAGGCAGCACTGGATTTGGAACAGGAGTAGCTAGATAAAATAATGATTCCATTTGTACTTGCTGTACGTGCCGGGCTCAGTTACACAGTCGCTGCAGGATGGAGAATGTTTACATCCCCCCATTTACAGATGGGGAAACTGATGCTCAGTGGGTGCTAGCTAGCACCAGTGTTAACTGTTCTGCTTCTAGGTCCTACTTGTTGAGACCCAGGGATGTGAAATAATTGGATCCACTACCTTAGATATCCTACAAGTCCATGTTGTTCCTCTCGTGGCAGGGAATTTCCTTCTGCCATGAAGAACAGCAATCCCACCTCTTCCCTCAATTGCCAGTTCCTGCCAGAACACACAGGACTATCCCAGAGCCTTTCAAAGCATGGGGGAACACTGCCCTGCCCACTCTCCTGCTCAGGCACCTCAGGCACCTCTCAACAAACTCCTCAGAGGCCTGGAAGTGTGTCCCCTAGAGGTGTACATGGGTGTGGGAATATTGCCCAGCCTCTCCAATTTTTCCAAGTATTTACTCCCTTGTTCCATCCACTCTTATCTTCCCAATATACTTCCATTCATTCAGAGCTGCCCTCCCCTTAAATTAACAGTTTTTTCCTCAGACTGAAGTCTAGCTCAGTGTAACCTTTATCAAGGATGCCCTTTCCTCCTCCCACACAGAGACACTACCTCCTCTGGTCTTTCCCTGCCCCTGGGGGCTTCCTTGCCATTTGCCACAACTCAGTTATTCCTGCATCCCAGGAAGATTAGGATTCATGGAAGATAAGGACTCTTTTGGATTCATCTCAAGTGTCCCCAGCACCAATTGGGCAAATAGTTGGCCTCCCAGGCACAAATGAGCTGAATCCTAGAGAACATTCAATGCTGACTCTGCCACTTCCCAGGGCCAGACACAGCCTGCATTGGAAACTGGTGAAAAATAGGGCCCTCCTTCACCTGGTCACCATATAGGTCGACATGAGGCAGGCAGGTGCACCTTAGTAGCAGTCCTGCTCTAGTAAACTTCTGGAGATTCTGTGGCCCACCTCCATGTCCAGCCCAGCACTGAGCAGGAGATGTTATGGAAAGTGACCAGGTGATCTTGGTCAGGTCCCTGCTCCCCTCCGCTCAGTCCACTGAATCCCGCAGAAAGCACATATAGTTTCTAGAGTGGAAAAACACCCTTCCCTATTTTCCTGCATATTTATTTTTTCTCCTTATATATTCCATTGGCCCTTTTAATGATATTTTGCACAAGAGAGAAGTAAAATGCATATATTTATGTTTCCATCTTGGACCCCACCCAAGTTTTCAAGGAGGCAGATTTCTCTTAAGAAACATTTCTGACTGAGGAATGCTCAATACTATGACCCTTTCAATGCAAAATGGCTCATTCTCTCATCATTGGGTTTAAATCTCAGCTCCTCCAACGCTATGTGATTTTGAACCAATTACTTAACCTCTCTGAGTCAGTTTTCTCATCTGTAAAATGGGAATAACACCTCCATTTTCAAACGGGTGGTTGTAAACTCGAGAAATAATTACAAATGGTTCATAATAGGCACTCATTAAATTACTGCCCTCCTGTGTTTAGGAAACTTTAATATGTTCTACATATATCTTTTTTTCTATATTTCTTTTTTACTCTTCTGGAGCAGAAAAACCCCACATATCCCAGAAATAAGTCTAATAAACTAATTTCAAAAGTGTCTATTGGGTTAGAAACTGGACTTTTTTCAAACCATAGTAAGATCAGTTTTACTGAAAAGATTAGGCAACAAAATTCCATGAGTTGTGATGTAAACTTGCCACGACTCACACTCCTCCTCTTGGGGAAGTGTGAGTATGACCGCACTAGTATGACCACATCAAATTGCCAAACTCAAATATCAGTTAGCGGTTTATGGGCAAAGATATTAGGCAGAGCTCAGACATCCCCAGTCCCAAGCACCACCAGGCCAGAAATGATAATCACTTGAGAATGCTAATTGAATGCTATAATTATAGTTGGTGCCTAATAGGCATTTTGCACTGATGCTGTGCACTGCCAAGAAAATATTTACTTGGAGAACTCAAGTCCACGACCAAGTCGATTTTTTTTCACAACAGAAATAATGCTTTAATTTGGCACCACCAGACACACCAGAGTGAAGCATCTTGGATATTTCAAACTTAATCAAGATGTCTCTTCTGCTTTTGCTTCTTTTACAGTCATGTGCCTCCTTTCCTTTCGGGATCTATGCCTAAGTCTTGGGCGGGTTCTTTTGTGTTCCTTCCTGACCCTTAATGAGATCAGCTATTTACCGAAGTTTCATTTGGTCCCTGGGCTTGGGGGTTGGGGGGGAGAAGGGGGAAGGAGAAGTGAGCTGGGGGAGGCAGTCTGGAACTTTGGATCGGGTTTCTTGTCCCACCCCCCTTTCATCAAGTCTGTTATTCCCTTTGCAGTTGGTTGCTTATTTCCCTTCGGATTTTTGGCCCATGCTGTTCATAGCAAAGCCTTTTAAATCACAGGCTCTCTGGCAAATGAAAATGCTGCCTCCTGCCACCAATCTCACCTCGGGTAGGCGCCCTTGACCAGCAGCGGGTCTCTGGCCGTGGAAATGGCGGACCCTTGTGATTTCCCCATTAGCACCAGTTTCCCACTTTTTCTGAGGGATGCATTGGTCCCCTACAGGGACTTTCCTGTCCAAGGATGATCCGCCCCACGCAGGGCTGCCTCATCCTAATCAGGACGTGTGTCCTCACTTAGGGGAATCTCCTTCTTACTCAAGCCCTGATGCGGTCTCCATTCCTTTTTCGTTTTCCTCCAGATTTCACAGTATTTAGTAGGTATGCTTCATAGTTTATGGTCTAGGGTTGTGGCCTTTTTCTTGTGTTATTGAAGATGACGGACTTTTATCCCCCGTTTTTTATTTGTCGTTGTTTTAAATGGGTTTCTAGGGGTGGATGAGCACTGAAAATGCCTTTATGCTGCCATCTTTAACTGGAGGTCCCAAGGGCCTTTCCAAGCCCAAATTCCTTCCCTTATTTTGTCTCCTTTCGTATTGCATGTATTTCTGCAAATGCAATAAGGTGGGGGGTACGTATGCAAATTTTAAAATGCCACATTCTTCCATTTGTCCCTCTCTGAATTTTGATTTCTGTTTATCTCTTTGAAAGTTGTTTCAATTTTCACTTTCCTGTCATTTCTCTCATACAACATGGAAACTCTTCTATTCTCTGAAAGAGCTCAGAGGGCTATTCTTTGGGGTCACCCCTCACCTCCTCTAAGCAGAAGGGCAAACGGCACTTGTTGGAGCTGTAATTAGCTCTCTCCCTTTTAGGCCAAGCCTTATTCCTGCATCGCTAAACAAGCCACCAGAGTGATGTGGTTCCCCTCGAAACTCTCTCAAGCACTGCCATGGAAACCGCCTCTTTCTGATCTTGATTGAAAGGCCCCCTGGGAGAACTGCTTTTAGGCACAACTCCCCAGCCCCCTTCTCTGAAGACCTGCTGCATGTATATTACAGAGATGAGCCCCTGCGCAGCTGAGGAGCCCCCTCCTTCCTGCCACCCACACCCCGGCGGGCTGGGGAGCGGCCTAAGCGCGGCAGAAGCAGCATCCTGCACAGCAGAGTCCCCACCTGCTTCCTGCACCTGTTTTCTTGGGTTCCTGATCCAAGGGGAAAGAGATGATTCAACCTTGCTTGTATGTTTATCCTGCTGGTGGAATGTCATTAAATATGGAAAATCATGCAAGTCAAGTTCCAAAGAAGTGGATCACTGGATGGACAATCCTTCTGAATTCATTGCTCACAGTAGGGAAATCTGGTTCCTCCAAAAAGTCTTTTCGGGTCCCAAAGAATAGGTGGGGAGAGAAAGCCATGACCTCGAGGTGTTGGCGGGAACAGACCAGCAGGTGTGAGAGCCCGGATTGAATGGCAACTTCTACTAAAGCTGCCTTTTACTCAGAGCCTCCCCTTCACAGAAGCCTGAGAGGCACCTTATCCCACCCTGTCCTCCAGATAACCCTCGGGCTGTTACCTCCATTTTAAGCATAAAGATATTGAGGATTCTGGTAGAGAGGGGAAGGGGCCATAGGAGTGTTTTTAAAGGGTGTTGATGACTACTTGTTAAAGTAAAAATGTTTTAATGTTTGGCTTTGAATAAATTTCCCAAGAAGCTGCAAACTGAGAGGTAAGGGCTGACCCTGATCTTAGGCCTTTAAGCAATTTGAGGGTCAAGACCAGCCTGTCCTGAGGTGTTTTTAACTCTGTGAGTAAAGCCTGTCTCTCCCAGGCTAACATGCCCTCTTTCCAAGGTCAGCTGCTGGCACGAGAGGATCAGCAACACAAGCTGAAATATTCAGACACATCCTGGCAGTTACGTTTTTGTCACTAAGCCTGCAAATAAGGCTAAATGGTACTTTCCAACTATCTCAAAGATCACAGGACTTTTGAACTGGAAAGAATCTTAGAGATTCCAAGCTCTGCATTTCACAGACTTGATAGCTGAGGCCTGAGCAGGTGAGGCGCTTTGCTCAGTTTACCTTTCTGAACCATGTAAAGATAAAAAGTCAGTATTAGAACAAAAAGGGACATCTGTAATATTGTAAACAAAAATAAAATTTAAAAAATTTTTTTAAAAAGTCAGCATTAGAACAAAATGCATTTCCTCCCTGATGTTTTCATAACCCCTCTAATATTGAAAACTAAAGAACAACAGCACATAAATGCAGCTCCAATCCAGACACCTGCAGTCTGAGGGAGGGGGGCGGAAGAGCAAGTGTTCTGGGAGAACAGAGCCTGGGGGAGAAGGCATGGAAGAGCGCCTGGTGCGGGAAAGTGCCAGGGCACAGCGGAGATGCCACAGGTTCATTTTGTGAATTAAATTCGAACTCTTTCATGGTCCCATTCACCAAAAGTGGGAGGTCCAGTATCTTGCCCTCACAGCTCCCTCCCTCTCCCTTCCCCTAGATCTCATGGAAATTCCAAGGGCTTACACATTTTGAAACTGCTGCTGGGTAGAGACCCCCTGTGGCTCTCTTGCATGGACACTGGAAATAACCCCCCACTATCCATTTAGTGTCCTCCACCATCTACTCAGTGTCTCCTACATCCATCCATTGTTCCCCACCTTCTTCTATTATTGATTTTAGAGACAGAGGAAGAGAGAGAGAAACATCGATGTGAGAAGGGTAATAACATCGATAGGCTTCCTCCTACACATCCCTTACTGGGGACCGAGCTTACAACCCCTGCATGTATCCTGACTGGGAATCGAACCGGCGACCTCTTGGTGAATGGCACAATGCTCAACCAACTGGCCACACTGGCCAGGGACCCACCTCCTGTCTAGTGCTGCTACTATTTCTTGTAGAAAAGTCTTGCTTGCCCAGTACCCAAAATGGGCCCTCAAAGGGTGGTCATGACTTTTAGTACCCAGCCCTTTCACATACACCTCCAACACCCCATAGCCTCAGAGGTGCAAAGCCAAAGCTGGTCCAAGCATCCACCCACTGTGAAATCTGCAACCACTTTTCCAGAAATCCACCCGAAGTCGGGCTACTTACCCCTTCAACCTCACTAAACCTTAGTTGGGGACATTCTACTCTTCTCCCACACATCCGCGAGTTCTTCAAAGAAGGCCCAGAGCTCAGAAAAACAAAGCCCAGCCCAGGTGAAATAGTTTTTTCTTTTCAGTTGTTTTTTTTTAATAGACAGACATTTATGGGGTGCCCGGTATATGCTAGGCATTATTAATGTGCTATTCAATCCCCACAACAATGTTTTGCAGTGGATACAGAACCTAAGCAGCTTACCCGAGGTCACGGCTACAGCTGAGCTTCCAATTCAAGTGTCCAGGGTCTGAAATAGCACATTCTGGCTTCACTGTTGTTGAATTTTGTGAAACATAGGATCACCGAGTTGAAAAGCCAGGCTTTTCTCCTGCTAATATTTCAATGCCCCTCAGTAGAGCAGAGAAGTAGGAGCTGCCATTGGAGGGCCTTCTCCAGCACACACTGAAATCTACCTCCCTCAGTTTCTCCCAGATACCCTGCCTCTGGCTGCCGGACCACACACAACCAAACCAATTCCTTCTTTCTCTTGATAGCATTTCAGAGTCTGGATGAAAGCTCTCCTTTCTTTTTCTTTCTCTTTTGTAGCCTAGTCACCCCCCGATTCGTCTACCCTTTGGTCTACGATGGTTCCAGCTCTCTGCCTTTTATTTCTGGTGTGAAGCTGGGTCATGAGGGAGATTTGAAAGAAGCATCAACTATTGTTAGTGATATCATTGGAGTAAACCCTCACCCTACTTTTCTGTAGACTAACCAGGTGCCAGAAACATTTGAATGCAACTACTAGGTGATTTAGGAACATACTTGAAAAACCTGCCTCGTGGGTAACAAGATGTTTACCTGTAATTACCTGAGAGCAAAGGTTAAGCACTTTGGAATACTGAAGACATTTTAAAAGATTATTTTCAAAATTTGCAAGAGAGGAAAATACGAAAACATCTGGTCTTTAAAATCACTGTAAAATATTCATGTACAAATAACTTAAAAATACTGAGCAGTGAATCTCTTTGGAGTTCTTTGGGTATGCGAGTTCAGAAAGTCTCAGCCAGGAAGAGAGACTTTTCCCCAGGAGTTCCTTCCTAAATTATTTTATCTTACAATTTTTCTTTATAATACTACACCTTTCCTCAGGAATTATTGCCATGATATTTAAATAGGGGTTTGTGGGTTTTTTGTAATAAGGGTTTTTAAAAATAGATCTTTTTTGGCAAGTGAGAGAATTTCTTTTGGAACTGTTCTAGTTGCTGAGATAAACACTGTGTAAAGGAGTGTTTATGCCCTGAACCCAGAGATTCACCTGAAGCACCAGCGTGCCCTCTACAGAGCAGTTTCACATCGTGAATTTCATTCTAGGATCGAATACAGGAAGACCTTGGTCCTTGGACGTTTGCATCCTTCCTAATGCCTGTGTTACTGTTTATCTAAGGGCTCTGATCACCTTGACTGATAATCTTGGTGACTTTTTGGAAAAGTCAGGCTAGAATTCTCTTCAGTACTTAAGGATCTCCAGACCTCTTTTATACGAGGTCCTGGTTGACACTGGCTTCTACTGAATAGCGGACATGGCCCACTTTATAAAATTTATGAAACCCAAATAAGATTGCCAGATTTAGAAAAAAAGCGAAATGTCCAGTTAAATTTGAATTTCAGATGAACAACAATTTCTTAGTAAGTATGTCCCAAACACTGGATTGCATCTGGCATCCCTATGCCCAAACTCAGTGTCACTGTCCTACGTTAATTTTCACTCATAAACTTTAGAAATACCTCCATTGCGTGATAGAATAAAAACTGCATCCATTTTTTACATCTTTATTAAAGACATAACAAATCCCTTCTTGACAAAACAAATATGTGCCAATTGAGACATATGGCTAGTCTCACCCAATGGATGTGCCTTGCACAGAATTGGAATCTGGGCCTCCACTCATTTCTTAAGAGCAGATAATTGGGGGAAACTGCAAATAAGCTCAAACCAAAGAAGAAAATCCCGGGAAGGAAACCGTCTCGGCACCTGAAGGATTGTAAAGAGGTCAGGAATATAGTGTCTTACCATTGTTTTCTCTTGCGTGCATCACTGTGTACAATGCACAATAGTTTTCCACTTGCTTAGTTCCGCTTAGGGAACAGCAAATGTTCAAGAGAAAAGTAACACAGAACAGCAGGCTGATCTCAATGAGTTTTCTTCTTTCAAGGACCTTGACCCTTCAGGTCCTGGCTGCTTGGTAGCTCATCAACACCTTCAAGCAGATCTTTTACCCTAGTTTTTCTTGGAAGGAGATTGACCTGATGCAAGCTCATCTATCAAAATGGAAGTGAATATAAGGTGGTTAGTGCAGATGTGGTAAGGCAGGAGTGTGGTACCTAACAAAGCTGAGTTCAAATCCAGGTTTTGCTCTACTTGCTATGTACTCTATTTGTGACCTTGGCAAGCTCAGTTTCCTTTAAAAACATCATATTAAAGACACAGATGTGGGAGCTGATGGGGTGTATGCAGGGAACGATGTTTCTTCCGAAAGAAGACTACATGGAAGAAAAGACTAAAATTGCAGGGAGAAGTCCATATAACATGGGCAATTGCCCTGAGTGTTCATCTCGGGCCAGTGGAGTGCTAAGAGACACTGTTATCCTCATGTCACAGATGAATAAACTAAGAATGAAGAGTACCGTGGGCCACCTCTCACACCTAGTGCAGTAAGAGATGGAGCCTGGATTCCAATCCAGGCAGCTTGACTCAGGGCACCTGCTCCTAACCAGAGACCTCAGCAGTGGGCCACGGCGTCTAGGCCTTACTCTACATTCATGGAGAGCTTTCAGGTTTCTTTAAGGCCGAAATGAGATATGACTTAGGAAGATTACTGTGGTCATGCTTGAAGAATGAGTAAATCTCTCCACATAATTTTTATATTTAGGTTTCTATGTCATTGTCTTGTATTGTTTAAACAAAATAAAACCCACGAGCCAAAAAGCTCCTGCAAGATATTAAGTCACGCACGTATCTAAAGAGATCACTACCCAACTTGTTGCAAATGCTGTTTTCTTGGTTTAATATTCTGGTCTTAAATTTCTGGATTCATAATTCCCATCAAACAAAACTACTTGAGACATGAATATGTGTGATGTATTATGTCTTCTATATGAATTTGTCTTCCTGTCTGACCTATTTCCACATGTTTGAGATTGCTATTATTATCAGCAATATTGTTTTTGTGCTTATTATTAATTTTTAATTGCTTAAAAACTCTCTCAATAGCATAATCTTATCAATGTTTCTGTGCATGTCTTCTGCTGGCATGGGGAATTTTAGATGCTATAGATTACTGTTAATAAATTATTTTAATTTCTCTGGTTGTGAAAATAGTGTGTGTTTTTAACTTATTTTTATGTGAAATCATTTTTGTGTGATTGATTCTTAATCTATTATTAACTTTTTCTCTTTTCTTGTTGTCATCTTATCCCATTTGTTCTTTTCATTAAAACCTCATCGTTGTCTGCCTTTTGGCAGAGACATTTTAGCTTTGCATATTCTAAGTAGGTGATATTATCTAGTATTATTTCTCACACTTAAATACTGCATAAATTTATTACCTCTAAGAAACCCAGCCAATATCATTGTTTTCTTATTTTTTTGACTCCCATTGTCTTAGTTTTTCAGTTAGTGCAGGCTGCTATAACAAGTTATCGTAGACTGGGTGGCTTAAACAACAAACATCCATTGCTCACAGTGCTGGAGGCTGGGAAGCCCAGGATCAAGGGGCCGGCAGATCTGGCGCCTGGTGAGAGGCAGCTTCCTGGTCTGCAGATGGCTTTCTTGTTCTGTTCTCATATGGCAGCGAGCAGAGGGAGGAAGCAAGTGCTGTACCACCTCTTCTTAATAAGGGCACTAATCCTATTCATGAAGAGGGCTGATGTCCCAAATGACCTCCCAATACCATCACATCGGGGACTAGGCTTTCAACCTATGAACGGGAGGAGAGCACAAACACACATTCTGGCCATAACACTTGGGCTTAAGGTTGAAATCCTCTCTTGACTTACAGCGACGATCTCACTGTATGTTGTTTCATTTGCTAGCTTCTTGGGACACTTACCAGGTCTGTGAATTTAATGGATTAGTTGTCTCTTGAGTCTATTATTAAAGTGATTTTTAAATCCACTAACAGTGAGGATTCTCAACAGGATTTCACGTGCCCTACAATGATAACAGTCATAATGATAGCCATAACAGCAATGATACTGTATTTGATCATAAATATTCATTATGTTCCCAGCCTTGTGCTAAATGCTCTGCATACATCATCTCATTTAATCCTCCCAAAATAAGTATCACAAACCGATTCATCATATGACATCCCTAACCCAGACACTAAGTGCCAGAGTGTGATTTCAACCCAGGGCTTCCTGACTCCAAAGTCTGTGCTTGGCTATATTTAACACTCGCACCATGTGACGCAGCTGCTTTTCAATAACGCTCACAGTTTGGTTGAGTTCATCCTCTCTGGTCTCTGATTTCATTCCTGATATTCTGTGTACTCGGTTTTGCCACATAAAACCTCCCCAGGTTTCCTTGAAGCATATAAAATATTATAACCTAGTGGGAATTTTATGGCAAGAATTGAAATAAACATTCCTAGTTTCGGGCCACACCGTCACTTGAACTCTATTTTAAAATCCAGACGACATATTGACTTCCTCGGGTTTGAAATCATTTCTGGAGTTGTTTGGTGTAGGTACTTGGCTCTCCTGCGCTGTTTGGCATGTAGGTGCCCAGGGATTTGGTTAACCAGAGAGAGAGAGCGACTTGTCATTGTTTTATGCAAGCTTGCATTCCATCTTCTGAAAGCAAAGTAGATTGTGACGAGAACCTTGTGTAGCACATGTGTCCCAGTCCCCTGACTCGCGCCACCAGGGAGGGCACACACAAGCCCCGGATGTAAGAGCAGTCGCTAGAGGGCCGCGTGGAAATGCCGCCCTGCCTGCCTGGGCTGCAGCCTCCCCAGCAGAGGTCCGTGTC